>NC_057794.1:25078888-25337731 GCF_018294505.1 Triticum aestivum
ATTCGGTGATTATCTTCAAAGTGTTATCTATATAATTTGTGGTATACACATAAGACCCCGATAGCCTCAGCTACATTTATAAAATTTACTCCTCAGAAGCATTTGTTGTTGTTCACTAAAATTATTTACTCTCATAGTAAATATTGTTCATTTGCAATCACTATATGCCAAATGGTAATCTTGTGCTAATTCAAGCCTCACTTTGCTTGAATATTTCATAGAAAATTACGCAAATATTTTAATACCCTAGGGATTACCTTCTCTTACATTGGTAAAATACATGGCAATTGAGCTTATGTCACTATTTATAATTATAGTGTCGTCCATCCATCAAGATGATCTCATAATTTATATGGCAACGGTTGAGTGTCTCAACACTTTTGCAGTATCCACATCACATTGTGGTTATACTTTCATAGTGACTAACCAATGTTAAACATTCAACGTCTATGTTTTTGGTGGTGACTCTAAAGTTGCAACGCTCATATGCATTTAGTCTGCCACCAGCTTCACTTAGTTCTCAAACTAAGTACATAATGGATGAATATTTATCCATCTCAAATATTTCACTTAAGAGAAACATGCTGCCATGGGCACATCGTGAATGATCACTCATTTGTTTTTCAAGACCTCAAGTCTATCGCAGCTCACAACTCTCTCACTTAATCAACTTCAAGCTGAGATCCCTTGATCCTCTTATGATGGTACTACCATTTTTATGATGAAGAAACATGAAATTTCTTAAAATCATCAGATTCACCCAACGGGTGCTATACCATTATTTGAAATTCTTGCTCGTACCGAGAATACTATGCAAGTTAGTGGTCACAAAAGAGAACCATGAGGAATGCGAAGTAAAGTGGAGGCTCATAGACAACCAAAGATAGAATTATCTCTTAATAGGAATCTGTCGTTTTCAAATGATCAAAAGACAACTCTCAAGTTTGTCAAATGTGTGGTTATATAACTATTGTACCTATGATTTCCAAACCCTCAAACATATGGTCGAACCACATCGCAAAGTTATTAAAAGGCCAATAAGTTCAATGGGATAAACTTAAAAATTTGCAAATAACAACCAGATTCTGGTAAAGGATTGTTCTCAGAATCTTCATCAGAAGGAGGACCACAATCTAATGCAGAAAATAGAGGATAAACTCATTTGCACATATCAGAGACCTCGGGTGATCTCCTAATTATCCCAACATATTATTAGCATATACTTGTACTACTACATGTAGTAAAATGTCCAATATCATATCCATTGGATACAATATTCGATAATTTTGTATGTATGTTTAAATTCATACTTCTATTGTTGCGTACGAAATAATTTTCTAAATATTAATAAATTAAATATCTATTTTGATAGACTTATCCATCCTGGTTTGGGGATGATTAGAAAATTATTGACAATTCTGTTGGTCACTACTTAACAAGTTGCAAAATATCCCAAATCATCAGATTTTATGCGCACCGCATGTGTCGTAGGGGGAATCAGTTTTAAGGCACTCTCACCTTAAAATTCTAAATGAGCCACTCAATCTTCCTTGAATACATTAAGAAGATACATGTGGATTAGTTAACCATTATGTGGAATTATTTAGATACTTCATGGTACTCATAGGAACATTTATAAAATGATTTCAAGTGTGTCTCTTATCACACACAACCATGCATGATCTTACTAAATAAATTTCTCAACTTATCAAAGAAGGAGCAAATTCTCCTCTAAACAGGATCGAAAAACCCATTCGAATGGACAATGTCATTGAAATCATTTCACAAGCAATGTCCGATTATATTTTGTACTCTATGTACATACCCAGAATGGTTTAACTAAATTTCTTATCAAAGATAGTGAAATTAATTACATGACCAATCTCAAAGAATTGTAAATTTACCAGCCTCTTGCTGGATACATACGGCCTTACACACCGTAAGTATGATCTAAATCATACCAACTGCATATCATACTACTTTCCCCTTGTAGTAATCACGTGGAAATCTACAAAGTATTTCCCATCTGCGATAATTCGGTTACATATCGATATCACCACTCCGGCATACATCAATGGGCCCTCACAGAAAATTAGGGATCTATGTGAGGAATAACAATTTATCCGTCAATCAAAATTATTTATAGCCCGTATGCTGATTGCATCAACAATAAGGATATTTTTCGGCATTAGGGGGAGATAAGTACCACAAGGAATGTCGAAAAAATAATAATTAGAAATGTTATTGACATTCAATCCTTATATCCACGTACTCAAAGAATCTAAACTAGAAGTTTAGAGAATCATATATTTGCAACACATTGCAAATCTGCCACATACATTTACTGATAACAAGGTGTTACTAAATTCTATATTCCTGCAAGTGTTAGAAAGAGTGGAGGTACCTGATAAACCACTCTTCTCCCCAAATGAGAGCAAGAGGGGGAGAAAATCTGACAAGACGAGATACAATTTCTCATATGCTTCCGCGGAAACAGAGGAAATCAAATCCTCAACCAGTAAATGTAGTTCAACATCAAGTTGAAGGACACCTCACTGGATGCTCATCATCCAAAGCCCGACATAAATGTGCACAAATGTTTTGGTGTTGGGACATCGAAACACCTTGACTCCATTTGTTATAGGAAATCACAAGGAGTTAAAAAGGAATAAATATTTTATCCACAAACTTCAATGACTCCATCAGAATCATATAAACTAAAGACTACATTTGTCGACATATATTTCTTCTCAAATTGCTAAAACCTTTTGGGCCCTGAACCAAAATCCATGGTAGAGTGCCTCTTGCACTCATATTGGTTCACATAAAAGGAAGCAAGTAATGAAGAATAGCACTCGCTCTGCAAACGAGTGGTATTTACCGTAGTAATACCTACTCCTCATAAGTATCTTCCACATGGAATACAAAAAAAACTTCTCATTCATAGACAAAGTCAATGAGGTGGTGAGAAAGCGAGGCTTGTAGCAAAAGGGTTCACGCAGAGACCCGACATCGATTACGATGTAACATACCCTCTTGGTATGAGTGGAATTATGTTTCGATACTAAATACTAATATCGTTGGCAATAAAAATAATAATAATATCCATGCAGTTGATGGATGAAGTGGCTACATACTCATATGAGTCACTTATTTTGGAAGTCTCTATTGAAGTCTCTGAAGGGCTTATACTTCCAAATCCAAAAGCAAATCGCAACAAGTTTTGTGTAAAACTTCATAAGTCACTCTATGACTTGAAATAGTCGAAAATCATATGGTACTACCGACTAAATGAGTTCCTTCTTCAAAAGGATTACTCGAATAATGATGATTGTTTATGTGTTTAATAAAGGAATGCAAAATTTGATATCCTTCATCACCTCAGTGTATATTGATGACCTCATCATAAATGTCTATACAAGACCTAAACATACACATAATCATCTCTAGACGGGAAATTTGGATTTAACCAAATTTAGCTTACAACTTGAGCATTCTCTCAAGAATACATACCAGTCTACATATATCCAAGACATGTACGAGAAGTTCAATGTGGATATATCATACCAATAAAAGACATGTAATATGGTCATAGTACCCCTGATAGGGTACAAATCCATTCATACCTAGGGGTGATAATGAAGTGGTATCAGGACCTGAAGTTCTATATCTCACTAATGTCAATGCACTCATATCATTGCAAACTTCGTCAGGCCTGACACTATATTTGCTATCTTTGTTCAGAGTGCAACCCCTAACAAAAGGTATATGGTTGATATAAGAAATATTAGCTTATATCTCAAGCTCACAATAAATCTTGGACAAATCTATCAGGAAAATAAAAATATGACCGTAATATGATGTAATGATATTGGCTCCTTATTTGATCCCAACAATGCCATATCAATGACTGAATTCACTATAATAGTCTTCTCATGAAAGTCATCTAAATATACTTTAACGACTATTTCCACTTATCATTCTTGAAAAGCATTGCAAAATATGCATGGCTCAGTAGAATGATTAACCACACTCGAAATCATGTGGTTGAAATTCATCAGAATCACATAACTTGATTTTATCAAGATTCTACCACTTGTGTTACTCAATACCTACAGGTTATATGAAGAGCAATATCATAAAGCACATTGCTTGAAATCGCTTATCCTTACGAATTACAGAAAGTGAGGAAACAATTTGCAAACAAAATATTGTGAAAATCCTACATATTATTCACAATGCCCTGGTCATGGCAATGGAATTGGTATGACACATCCTCCAGATTTGCAAACTTCAGGGGGAGTAATCTACAAAACTATAACCTGTTAACAATTGTAAGATTGCATATGTTGTACTCTTTTTCCCTTCATGAGTTTTTCCCTAATGGTTTCTCATAAAAGATTTTTAACGAGACAATATAAACACAAGTGCCCTTATATGTCATAAACTTTCTCCTTATATTTTTTCCACTGGGTTTTAAAGGAGTTTTCAATGGCATGTCATATCGCACTCTTTTCCCTTATGAGTTTTCTATCAAAGTTTCTCATAATTGTTTTTAATGAGGCAATATCTTATCAAAGATAATACGTCATACTTTCTATTTTCCCTATCGGGTTTTTTTAAGGAAGTCCTCAAGACATATTAATTGTTCTCTAAACTCACCAATGATTTTTCTCCTTCTTCAAAGGTTTTTCTCATATGAGTTAACAAGAGACAATAATCATTATATGTTGCATCATTTTCTCCTTATTATTTTTCCCACTGGGTTTAAAGGAGTTTTAGCAACATATCTGCACTATTCTCCTCATATTTTCCCACAGGGTTTTTGGAGGAGACATTCAAGATTATTCAAAGAATTTGTCAAGATGATGGATGTACCAAAGAAGAGGCGTTGTACAAGGGGGAGTGTTAAGAATAGAATAGTTGCTTATTAATTAAGCTAATTAGGACTAAGTTAATTGTTAGATAGGTTGCTTGGTTCTCAAGCAACCATGTACTTCCTTGGTTCTCAAGGCAACTATGTAATTCCTTGGCTCTCAAGTAACTATGTGTTTACTTGACCGCCAAGCACCATGTGTACTTCCGCCTGGGTATAAATACCCCACTTCTATCATCAATAAAGACTGATGGATCATCTTTCATTCAAACTCTCTCGTTCTTTACTTTTCATTCAAAACAGAATCCACCTATCACGTCATACCCGAATTGAGCTCCCGTTACCGACACCCCATATCAAACCTTTTTTCAAAAGCTCCAAGCCATGCTGCACTCCTTGCCACGTGGGCACAAAAGCTCTCCGTGTTTGTGAGGAGCCGCCACGCCTGCCGAGCTAATAAGGCCTGGTTGAATAGTTGAAGGTCGCGGAACCCGAGCCCGCCTTGCGCCTTCGGTTTAATAATATGAGTCCAGGCACGCTAGTGCATTTTCCGGCGCCCCTTCTCGACTCCTCGATAAAAGTTGTGAATCATCCTCACGAGATCCTCATAAGTTGACGCTCAAAGTTTGAATACACTCATGGTAAAAGTAGAGATCACTTGAGCTACGGATTTTATAAGCACTTCACTTCCACTTTGAGCAAGCTGGGAGCCAATGATACTTATAATACCAGTGGTGGGTAATACTGCGCGTCCGCCACTGTTAATCGATCACTAGTGGGGGTGTTTGCAGCGACGAACGCCCTATCCGCCACTGATAGACATCTTGTGCCTGCCACTAGTACCTAGTTCTGCAGTAGTGGTTGCAAGGAGGCCAATCTGATTCAGGAAACACAGAGAGAGCAGGGAGGGCCGGGAGAATGTTTGTGGCAGTATACACACAAGGAGAATTTGTTACCATCGAGTTGCTTCAGTTGACGTCCATTCCCTTGATCTTTTTTCCTGGTCTATGGGACTACCCTCCCCTGCTTTGTGCTTACGTATACGTATACGTACTTGTATATTCCTCCTCCAACGGAACGGCCGTACATACGTACTCCCTCCGTTTCGTAGAAATAAATGTATCTAGAACTAAAATACATCTATATACATCCATACCTGCAACAAGTAATTCGAAACGAAGGAAGTACGTAACTACGCAGGTTCTCCATCCAACGCGAAAAAAAAAATTCTTTTGACACATACTGCGTACGGTACGGCACGCCACGTTCTCTCACAGCTTCCATGTCAAAGTCAAACACATGCTCCTACGTGCACTCCATGCATCACGTACGCACGCACGCACGCACGGGTCATGCAAATGCATGAGTCCATCAACCTAATCATCACTCCACACTTATGGCGTACGCAATCGTTTTCCTATCTTCCTCCCCGAGTCACGAAAATCGATCTCGCTTTCCGCCACCATTCTCGGGCGGCTACCCTTCACCGATGACCTCGGTCGCCGAATCCACACGTGCGGACAGCTTTAGACCAAAGTAGCATAGTTTTTGAGGCCGCTCATCGTCTTGACTTCAATGACGATGAGTTGGTCCTATGGTTAGGGATGAATTTAGAATCCACTCTGTTCAAATAAGGATAGTGTGGCGATGGCGGCATCCTCGTGGTCATGATGAGGTGCCAGGTCTAGAGATTCAATGGTGTGTCCGGAGTGTTGCTCCGGTCCAACGGTAATGGTTTCGCCTTTGGCGAGCCACCTTGGAGGTTCGCAAAGTTTTTTTTGGGGGGAGAGGGGGGGGGGGGGGGGGCTGATGTGGTGATGGCAGAGGCAGGTGACGGGTGTTGGTGTCAAGCTCAAAGGTTTCTTCGGTATTGTTTGTAATTTTACTTTTTGGTTGGTGTTCATTTGTACAAAGGCTAGCATTCCGCTATTCGTTTAATTTTGTGAGGTCGGTGTGTACGTGACTGATACTATAATCCTTATGATATAATAAATGAGACAAAAAAAACCTAATCACTCCACTATATTTTTTTCCAGGTAATCACTCCACTATGTTTAACCATCACAGTTTTTTTTCATCAATCTACAAAGTAGAATTGACACGGCCAAATCTTTTCTTTCCGGTGCCGTCCGTTGAAGAGAGAAAAAACTCTCGTCCGGTGACCCATCGGCCGACACGTTTGAAGAGAGGACAGCAGGCGGATGACATGACCGCGGTTTGCCGGCGTGGAGATTAAAGAGCACCGAGTTTGGCTTTCCATCGAAACTGCTGTGTGGACGAAAACGTGCTTGCACGACAGTGAGACGACGGGCAATCCAGCCGTCAACTACGGTTTGATGCTATGCATGGACGATCTGATAAGTGTTGTCGTCCACAAATCGTCCGTCAACATCGTGTGCATAGCAGCACTGGCTTTCCATAGGTCTTGGGAGCCGTTATGGCACAACCGACAAGTAGCGTCGCCTCTATTACTAATGGGAGACACCACCACGATACCCTATCTTGCCCTATATCAGGGCCGTCTCTAGAAATTTGGGGGCCCGGGACGAGAATAAAAGTAGGGCCCTGAATTTTTATAAATCATATACCTAAAGAACTAATGTAAGTAAAGCATACTCTCATTTAATTATGTAACTTCAAATATGTGTTATTTGATACAATATTTAAAAAATATACCAAATGCTAACTGTAAAATAGTAAAGACGGTACTGAAGCAATAGACTGACCTAATTTGTACTAAAAGAAGTATAATCTTCGATCATATCTTCATAATTAATCTTCTCCTTTTTGCGATCAGATTCTTTGAGGACATTTATCAAGAGTACCCTTTTTGGATCGAGCATCTGCTTATAGTTTTGTTTTCTTTCTATGCTTTTCAGCACCAGAATCATTCTATGCATGATTCTTTCTGTTTTATAAAACAGACAAAAATAATATGAATCATTTTGAATTCTGTGTAATATTTCACCTTGCATAAAACATACTTCACCTTGATGTAACATTGTGAAAAATTGTTTAACAAAAACGAGTCTACACTAGCAAAATAAAATAGGGCTTCTTCTAAAAGGATTTACAACGGCAGGGACGATGCGCCGTAGCGGCTGTAATACCTAATACGGCGCCGTGGAGCATAGTCGGCCGGCGGCCGTGTACGCAGTGGCGGAGCCAGAACTTTTGTGGAGCCTGGGCAAGTTTAGTCAAAGTGTATAATTTAAAAATAAAAAAATGGGTATTCAGATACACAACATATAATATAGCACCAAGCTTCTCAACCAGAAATCCACATTTATAATAAATTGAAAACATAAAAATAATAATCACACAAAATTTAATTTTAAAGTGAACTTATATATATATATATCAATATCCATTTCGTACACCTAATTAAGTTCAGACTTAGTACCAAAAGATATATAACCAGTCTTGAATTGAGGCGAACTTGCCATGTTGCAAACAAAATGAAAGCTATCCATACCAGATGTCATTGTGTAATTTCTTCCAACAGGGTCAAAAGCATCTCTCACATGTTCATTGTTGCCAAAAGAAAGACATATAAGTAGACTGCCTAATGAAAAACGAAGGAAGCCGAAGCCGAAGCCGAATGAGAGGAAGGAGAGTAGACTGCCTGGGCGGCTGGGCGCCTGGCGTGATGCCGTCCTCTCGCCGCCGGCCTTGCGTCTAGCCGTGCAGGGTTAGGTCTGTGACCCAGCCCGTGCGCGGCTGCGCTAGCCGCCCGTGAGAAATGGATAGACAAGTAGTCAGGGAGTTCGAGCGATCGATGCACCTCGTGAAACAGAAGTTGTTTCGGCCAGAGAAGCTGGGCTGCAGACTGGTCTTGGGCCGTGAACTGCATGAACCTGTGAAAAACGAAGGCCCAAAATTTCTTTTGCCCGGGTAAAACAAGGTGCCGTACGTGATTAGCCCTTTATTAATTCGCTCGATCGCTACTGTCGAGCACCAGCGAGCCTGGGCAAGTGCCCAGGGTCGCCGGGCGGTGCCTCCGCCACTGACGTATCCTACTCCTGCCGCCCTCGCCTGCCCGCTGCTGTCGCCCAGCCGCCCCTTGTGCTGCTAGAGACCTCTCCTCGATCTTTTTTTTGACGAAAATGCTGTCAGCGCAGCTTTTCATTGAAAATGTGGGGGTGTGGGGGAACAACATACAGAGAAGTTACAAGAGCATCAAAGGAGAGACCTAAGATGCCAATCACCATTAACTACCGCTAGTACTGCCCCCTAGTCAGGTTCTCTAGGTCTAAACATCAACAAGCTAGCCCTGCGGCGACCTGCAGTGTGCCAAGTTCTTGATTCCTCGATCATCCTTTCCAGCACTGCTGAAACATTTGACGATTGATTTTTGAAAATTCTGGCATTGTGCTCGTTCCATATAGTCCACCAAGCTAGTTGCACAAGGGAGCTCCAGTTCTTCCGTTTCGCTCCGGTGATCATGGCGGTGGTTTGCTCCGCCCATTGTGCAATAGATGTGGTGGTTGGTGATGGTGCTAGGTCTAGTCGTAGGTTGCAATAGCGCAGAACCGCGTGCCAAATTTGTATCGAGAAGGGGCATGTTACCAGTAAGTGTAGCACATCTTCCATTGGTCCGTTGCAGAGGGCGCAAGTCGCATCATGTGGCCACCCCTTTTGCGCAAGCACATCAGCAGTGTTGCATCTTCCAAGCATGGCTAGCCAAGCAAAGATTTTGCATTTGCCTGGGGCATCAGATTTCCATATGAAGTTGCAGAAACCCGCCCTGATGCAGCCTTGAAACTGAATTAGGTAGGCCAATTTGGATGAAAACTCGCCATTCGCCGTCCACTTCTAGCTCACATGGTCAGATTCGTCTTGGAGGACAGTATTGTTGATGGACGTCCATAAGGCAGTGAATTCTCTTGTTGCTTGTGCCGACAGGTTACGTTTTAGGTGTCTGATCCATCTTCCATCCCCAATAGCCTGCGCAACCGTGAGGTTTTTCCGTGTGCAGTGTCCAAAGAGCTCGGGGAAAGCGTGCTGCAAACTAACTCCGTGATGCCAGGGCTCCTTCCAAAATAAAATCCGTTCTCCGTTGCCAAGATGGAAAACAACAGAGGCGTTGAAGAGGGCCGTCACCTTGGTGTCAATAGGGAGGTCGAGCCCTTGCCATGGCTTGTGCTGATCGTTCCATGATTGCCAGAGCCATCTCATTCTGAGAGCCAAACTTTGGGCCGATAGGTTGGTGATTCCTAGGCCCCCAAATTCCTTTGGCCTGCATACCAACTTCCAGTTGAAAAGACACTTCCCTCCAGCTGCCACCTCACTGCCCACCCAAAGAAAACCCCAGCGAACTTTGTCGATCAATTTTGCCAGCCATACTGGCAAATGATGTGCTATCATTTGGAAAACTGGCATCGCCGATAGGACGCTCCTGACTAGGTCCAGTCTCCCATCAAGGGACAACAACGCTAGTTTCCATCCTTTCATCCTCCCCACAATTTTGTCACGGATCGGCTGCAAGTCCCCCTTTTTAAGCTTGGAGTCAGATAGAGGCATGCCAAGATATTTGCATGGGAAATCCTTGATTGGGCAGCCAAGGTCTTGTAGCAGGTCTGTAAGGGTTATCCCGTCGCAGCAAATAGGGGTAACTGAAGATTTCGCCAGGTTGGTGTGCAGCCCTGTGGCGTCTCCAAAAAGCCGTAGCAGTTGCATGACCAGGAGCACCTCTCTTCTGGCCAGGTTGATGAATGTAATCGCGTCATCAGCATACAACGAAGTTTTGAAAGGAATGTTGTGTTGCCCAATCGGACCCAGGATCCCCGTGCTCACTGCTTTGTCAAACAGCGCAGCTAGGCAGTCCATCACAAGGACGAACAAGAGCGGGGAGAGAGGATCTCCCTGCCTTAGGCCCCTTTGTAAGCTGATTCTCTCCGATAGCTCTCCATTAACCAAGACTTTAGTGGATGCCGATCTGAGCAGAGCAGCCAGGCAATTTGTGAATTTTCTTCCAAAGCCCCTTGCCACAAGTAACTCGAGTAGGAACTCCCAGGAGATCGTATCAAAAGCTCGTTGAATATCTATTTTGAGCATCAGTGCTGGTGTTTTGGATTTGCGAAAAGCCTTCGCCATGCCATTGACGTAACAAAAATTGTCTTGAATGGCCCGGCCTTTGATGAAGGCATTCTGACATGGTCTGATTAGGTCTTTCATCCTTCTCTGCAAGCGTGTTGCAAGAATTTTGGTTACCAACTTGGCGAAGCTACATACTAGGCTGATGGGCCTGAAGTCTTTGGCGTGGATGTCTTCTGGAGTTTTGGGCAGCAGCACCATGGTTGCCTGATTCAGACGATGGAGGTTGGCCGTGGAATCTTGCTGTACGGCCCTGACAGCAGCGACTAGGTCGGTCTTGATAATGGGCCAACATCTTTGGTAAAAGAATCCTGTGAAACCATCAGGTCCCGGCGCTCGGTTCCCATCCAGTTCCTTGATATTGGCGAGGATCTCTTCTTCAATGATAGGTTCATCCATATCGGTCATGTCAATCCTCTCATATCCAAGCATCGCCAGATTGAGACGTCTTTTTCTGCTTTCTTTCACGCCAAAGATCGGTTCGAAGAAGTTGTGCATGGCTTTCACTTTGGCATCTTGGTCAGTGATGATTACCCCGTCCACCATGAGCCAGATGATGTAGTTCTTACGGCGCCGCGCTGATGCTTTGTTCTTGAAGAAGCGGCCCCCTGCATCCCCCTCTTTTATTCCCTGAACACTTGATTTTTGCCTCCATATAGCTCGGTCAAGCGCAGCATACCCAAGCCGTTGCACCTTCAGAAGTGCTCTGAATTGCCTTTCCTCTGTTGTCAGACTTCTAACGTCCATGGCTTTGTCCATCTGTCCGATGAGCTCACTTGTGATCGCCGCTTTCAATTTGATGTCGTTGCAGAATTGAGCCTGCCATCGTCGAAGCCCTTTTGCCGTGGCGTCGAGCTTCCCCGCGAATGTGGCAATCGGGTCGCCAGAGGTTGGTGCCATGTTCCAAGTGTTGCGAATAGTTTCCTCGAACCCCTCCAACTTCAGCCAGTGGTTCTGAAATCTGAAACTCCGGTTGTGTTTGAAAGCCATCTCACAATTCAGTAGTAAAGGACAGTGGTCTGAAATTTCAGATGACAGTGCCTGGAGCATGAAGTTTGGCATCGCCTCCTCCCACTCCCCATTTATCAGGATCCGATCAAGCTTCACCATGGTTGCACGCTCCTGCTCATTGCTCCATGTGTACCTACGCCCGTGCAGGTAAAGGTCTTTCAGCTGCAGCTCATTGATGAAGTTCTGAAACGCAGCGAGGCATCTTCGGTTTATCCGTGAGTTGCTCTTGTCATCGGCCCGTGCAATGAGGTTGAAGTCGCCGACGAGTGCCAGGGCCATGCCGGATGGGATGAGGTTCTGAACTGATTGCTTCAGTTGCTGCAGGAAGGTGATTTTTTGTTCCCAACCTTGCGGCCCATACACTGTGATAATCCCCATGGGCTCCCCTTGTGATGTCTCCCCTACAGCAGTCACTGAATGGTCTTGAATCGCAATGGTGGAAAAGGTGTAATGATCCCCTTTCCAAGCCATTAGGACACCACCTCTAGTCCCATCAGCCGGCAAGTAGGCAAATTCAGTGAAGTCGGCGCCACAACATTTATGCACAACAACCCGATCAATGAAGGATAATTTCGTCTCTTGCAAACACACTAGAGTTACATTGTTACGATACACCAACTCCTTGACTACCATCCTCCTAGCTGGGTTGTTAAGCCCCCTGACATTCCACACTAACAGGTTGTCTTCCATTGGGACACATGATCGACGCACTGCCCGCGGTGCTGCCTATGCCGAAACCGGCATCGGCGGAGCACCCCTTTTGCCAGCCCTAGCCAAAGCAGAGAGAGCTTCCAGTTGGACTGGTGAGAGCGGTTCCTCGAACGCCTTTGAGTAGGCCAGAAGGCGCTGGTGTTCTGACTTGCCCCGCTCCGGGATTACAAGCCCGCGCTTGGACATGACCAGGCGCCTTGCCTGCCTCATGATGTTCCCCTCGGCCTCCGGGAACAGTTTCTTCTTACAGCTCAGACGGTAGCTGCGTCGAGTAGCCATGGTCGGAGTCTTCGCTGGGTGGCGCGATCGACCACGCTTCAGCTTTGGAGCTTGCAGGAGAGCTGGCTCTAGCGGCGCAGCGACGAGTTCCAAAAAACGCGCCGTGGCTTCGTCATGTGTCATCGGCAGCTCGCAGGCTTCGCCGCCTGTCAAGCCCAAAGACTGCATCCCACTTGGTGTATCCGCGGCCCCAAGCGGCCCCGTCCCGCCCCTGATGGCATGGGCCTCGCCATCTGCCAAGCCCAACAGTTGTATGTTAGTTGGTGTAGTGGTGGCCCCGAGGAGCCCGGCGTCATCCAAGCTGGCCTGCGCGGTCATTAGCAGCTCATCATCAGCCGGTCCCACCAGGACTGGTTTCCCACGCCCCGCAACCGGCGAGTCAGCCTGTGTGATAGGGCAAGCAGCAGCGTCTTCCCGACCAACCGACAGCGCCATCACCGCCTGCACCAGACAAGAGGGAGCTGCACCTGTCAGATCCGAGGCCTCAGGCATGCAGCACAGGCCAGTCGACATTGGCGGGGAAGTGGTGGCCCACGTATCTCCGCTACCAGTGGAAAAGGAGGCAGCCTTCTCCAGCGGCAGGGGCAGGCTGGCTTGAAGGGCCCCCTCGTCAGTCCGTCCTGCGTCCTCTAGCGCTTGTTGGGGCACAGCTGGGCTCACCCATGCTTGCAGGACCGAGGAGGAGGTCAGCGGTCCCACGTGCCCAGCATGCATTGGGGTGACCGCATGCGACGTACCCGGCAGGAGCGCCATGGGCCAGCCCCTCCGTTGCGGCTCTGTCGCCAGGTGAGCCGTCGGCGCCACCAGCGCCGTCGTCGATGACCGCCTCCTCGTCGGCAGGAACGAATGCGATGTCCGCCAGCACCATTGCCGTCTTGGCGAAGCGTTCCTCTGGTTGCAGCACCCCTGGGACTCGGCGGTAGTTGCCGGAGTATGGGCTCCCACTGCGGCGGCGCCCTCTCCGCTCAGCCAGGGAGAGGCCAAAACCAGTCCTGCCCCTGGTCACCTCGTCGGAGACCCCATGCTCCCATGGATGCGGCATCTCCTCAGGTGGCGGCGCGTTGTCTTCTTCGTCCTCATTGCCCCCTTCACGGCGGACCGCGTACTCTGGGCGGGGCGGGTAGTAGGTGACCGTGTCGACGTGAACGGGCACGGGGTAGTGCAGCTTGCGGGGCAGATGCTCGGTGCAAGCGCAGGTCTCGTTGCCGCCCCCTCCAGCCCAAAGCCCGGCGGGAGGGAAACATGAGTCAGCTGGTCGGGACAGTGAGTCCGGGGCCGCACAGTGAGCACCATCTCCGTCAGGATCTCGTCGGGGTCTCCCACCCACGCGCGTGCGACGAAGTAGGAGAGGTCAATCTTGTTGAAGGACTCGATTGCCACCTGGTAGATGAGGCATTCGGGCAGTAGATCTTGCGCCGTTTGAAGGGTGAACTCTTGAGGTGGGATGCCCTGGATGAATAGACGGACGCTGTATCTGCACTTGATGGAGGTGGAGAAGGTGAGCCGGTTCCACCGGCGTACCAGCAGAGGAGTGCCATGGAGGTGCAGCATGTCGAAACCGCGGACCCCATCGAACCAACGCCGGTGGGCGAAACTCACGAAGAAGGATCCTGGCTACATCAAGGAGACCTGGAAGCCGTTGGAGGGCACCTCAGGTAACTCCGAGCGGATAGCCGACGCGATGTCAACCGGCCCCAGCGCAGGCCGCGAGCCCGCCACCGTGATCACCAGGGCGGAGTTGTGGAGGCGCGCCTCTTCATCAAGCGCCTCCTGCGCCTCCTCGATCAGGCACACCTTCTTGCGGCAGCGGCGGTTCCCCCTTGCTGGGCCGTAGGTGAACCTGGCGGCCATGTCCGTAACCGGACGTGAGGGCGGGTCCAGTGGAGGAGGTGGTGTGGCTGGTGGGAACACAACCCTTGAAAGGGCAGGCGCGCGGTGGTGGTCTGGGTGCTTCGGGGGGAAGACCAGGCGAGAGTGCACCGGTGTAGGCAGATGGCGGGGCGGTGGCGGTGGAAGGGGTGGGCGGCGGCGTGGCTCCTCAAGGGAGGATAGGGGAACACGCGGGAGGTGGTGGGACGGGCACTTGTGGGTGGTGTGACCTAGGACCAGGCAGTGGAGGCACCGAACTTTGCTCTTGCAGGAAGCGACCCTGTGGGAGGAGCTCAGGCAGCGAAAACACCTACCATGGAGGTCTGCCTTATAGCGTGAGGCGCCATGATTGTGGTGGGTGGGGTTGGTGGTTCGGCACAGAGCGTTAATGGCGTCGGTGCTCCCCGAGGGTTGGCCGCGCCCTCCCTTCTTGCCCTTGTGTCTGACCTCTTGCCATTCCGATGAAACGGCGTGGCCATGCTCCTGTGAGCTCGCAGGCACGCTCGGAACAGTGGCCCTGCAGCACTCGCCCACCACCACAATAGATTGAAGGCGCGGTCGTGGCTGAGCCGGCATTGAAGGCGCCGGGGTAGGCATCGTAGGCACCGGGGCGGGCATTGAAGGCGCCGAGCGCACCATATCGGCAAAAGATCTTGCCGGTGAAGTGACGGGGGACCCCTCGTCCGAGAGGCACACCCGCTCGGAGAAGGCGCGGCTAGGGGGGGATGCCATGGCGGAGGGGAAAGGGGGTGTTTGGGCCGGTGGATACCTCAGCCGGGCGGCGGAGGCACGGCCGTGCCGTCGGCAGGGAAGCCAGCGGCACCTAGGAGGGGAGCAAGTGTTGCCCTCTCTCTCTCTGCCTCTCCTCGATCTAGGGATCGCTAAACCAGGGATAAAACTGGAACATGTGCGTGCGATGAAGTTACGGCAAACCAACATGCAAGCTGCGAGGCTGCGTGCGTGCATGTATTTAGTTGCTAGAATGGGCTGCCTGGGTGTTGGTTTACTGGGCCCTTTTCTCATATATACACATAATATTTTCTGGACTGTGCGGTCGGCCAATTTGACCTCCCTTGTCAACGGGCCAGGAGGCAACTCCCCAGGCCTGGCTGTTACCGCTGATCGTGATGGCATGGCACCCAGCGTTCGAGTGTACGAGCCCAGCCCCCTACTTGAGTGCACCCATGCAAGGCAGCGTGCAGCTAGAGTCAGGCCTGTCACATTCGCGGGGAACATATACAAGTTTCCAGCCGTGGGCTTCATGTTTTTGCCGATCCACGGATTAATTGCTTTGAAAAACATGCCTAATCCGCCGGATCGGAAACAATGCATGTACTAAGATACTCCCTCGGTATCGTTTACATTCCGATACGGAGGGATTATAATAACTAACCTATTAGATGCACAAAACAATATGCATTCTCGTGGTCAGTGCGTGTTGCTCCTTTTCTATGAGTATGGTTTCAAATTCCGTCCAGAGCACTTTGGACTTCTATTGTTTTTAGGCCACCCGTAGTAGATAGTATCATGCTCTAAGTTAGTACAAAGTTGAGTCATCTATTTTGGAACGGAGGAAGTAGATTAGTACCTTAGAAGACGGGTGCGGATTTTTGGCTCCTAGGTACTCCATCCCTTATAGGAGCATTAAATTCAAAAAAAATACTAGGAAAATTCAAAAAAATCTAGGATTTTTGGGATATCAAACCTGAGTGCCTAATATACTCCCGTGCAAATTTCCGCGAAAAAATGACATTCTTGGTACTCTTGTAAGAAGACAAAAAATCCTATGTACGAAAAAACTGTTTGGGTGTAGGTCGGACTGTATTTTATTCATCATGGATACATTTCTTCGTATTTTTTCCCGAAACTTAGACGGGAGTAGATCGGGCACCCGGGTTTGATATCTCAAGATTCTTTTTTTTTAATTTTCCTGGTATTTTTTAAATTTGGTATTCATATAGGGGTGGAGCACCCAGGAGCTCCTATGCATTTTCCATGTTATTTATTGTCATGCAAGGCATATAATAATACAATATTATTATGGTACAATATGTTGATATGATACTCAAACCTCTCTTTCTTCATCTAGTTCTAAGTCACCTTGTCAAATTTGTCTACTGCTAGTTGACATGCATAATAATAGCTATGATTATTCCATTACGGGCAACCTTAAATGCCTTACTGTGACTACAACCAGTTCACAAAAAAACACCTTGCATACAGTAATCCAAGCCCCTGCAATTTAAGGTACGCTGACATCGCAACCATGTGGATGTTTTTTTTCCTTTGGACCGGTTTTGGTCTTAATTGATGACATAAACACGCAGATCACTGCGTGTTTATGTGAGATGGTTACAGAGTGCAACGGTTTGGTTCAACCAAATCAGCCACTTCTACAGATAGTGGCACTAGATATCCAAAACGAAGGCTGAGTTTGCCCATGCAAAGTAGGAGTAGAACAGAAAAACTGCATTTGAGGACCCAAGTTTCCTCACACGCAACCCGGCACCACCGCCCAGGAGCAGCTATCGCCCTCGGCCGTCGTACAATTCGCCGCGGCCCTGCTGAATGTGACTGGTACTCCAACCCTTGCCCCTTGTTTTTGGCAAGAAGCTCTGAGATAAAATAATGGGCTTGACTGCAAGTTATATCCCGCACACATACGTGATGAGCCCATCTTGTTTCTGATCCCTCTCATTCCCATCAGCAAAGGATCAAGATCCACGCTTACTCTTCTCTCTCTTTCTAATGTACATCAGTCGGAGTCATCACGCTACTAGTCTCAATAAAAGATCTAGGTTGGGTGCTTGGGGATGCTCCTGGAAGCAATATATTTCTGTGTGCCAGCTAAGAGGCATTAATAGGAGTTAATTCATTGAAAGCATTTTGCTCTTCCGTATCACACCTAAAAAATGGACAAGGATCACCTGCCGCACGGCAGCCTACCATTCGCTCATTGACACATGGGCCCTCCGGGAACCTGGACCACATGTCAGTGGCCCAACGGCACTGGCCGTACGTAAGAGGAGCCGGATCCCTAAAAAATATGTCGCAGCTAAGTTTACAAACATGCATTACTATTGCACGTACATACATTTCTTTGTGGGGAATTTTGCACGTACATGACTTGTCCTTCCATATCCAAACAATAAGGAACAAAGATACTTGTGTGCAAAGTATATTATCTTTTACAAGAATAAACTTCTTTATTGACTAAAGAAGCTTTGTTTGTTTATATCATTGTATCAAACCAATAGACCAGACAATATATACTTCAATTTCTGCACTGTACAAATGAGGAGGAAAACAACAATATGGACCAAAAGAGTTCACAACAACAGGAATAATAGCCCCAACACCACGAACAAAAGAAAACTAGGGTTGTGGAGTGCCGATATGAAGGAACTCCCCAGCCACCGATTCCACTTGTGTGCATGCTGCCATAACCATATGTCAACCTTCCATACACTGAAGCAAAGACCAAGCATGCATTCAGGGGAGAAGATAAATTCTCGTTGAAGACTACCATCACAACCATCTGAGACCTTAGTGTTGTACTAATACCACACACCCAGTAATCCAACATATTTTCGATGTTGTGAGGTGGATATGAATTAGGCACCACCTCAATGATAGACGGTACAGATAGCAAACCAACCATCATAGAATAAAAGGTTAAGTCTGGCTCTTGTGATAGAATCACTGTGTTTCACCAAAAGCGTTCTTTATGTTGAGGGATTTAAAATTTGCAAAGTTGCATGTTGATAATCATGTTGAATGGGATGGAAACAGGATGATGATCTCCTGGGGTTTTTGTTTGATGGTGTGTATATACAGCAAAAGGTCATACTATATTACCATACTAGTGTTCGGAAAAGTCACTCCACGCTTTTTTCAGAGAAAAATGTAAGGGATCTCCGGACAACCTCAATGATTAGTGTAGCAAACCACCATAGCTTTTCAACAACAAAAATCCAAAAACTTGGGTCACTCAAACCCAAACCTTTAGAGGTTGTATGAAAATAGAGGTTGTTAGCGGGCATTAGTATTGGTCAGGTCAAGATCTTGTTACTTACTCGTTTGGTCTAGATTTGATGGAAGTGCTAACAAGGGGAGAAGAGTGTCACATGTTGCAGCATGTTGGCTATGGAAGCATAACGAAAATGCACTTTTCCTCACATAATCTCAATTGTCTTGGTGTACACCCTTCCGTTCCCTCTCTATTTATGGTCTGGCACAGGATGGACAGGTGCAGAGTTAATGTGCCATCTATCTTTCATCGATTTAATTGTAGGCGGCTAATGCAATTGGAACATGTTCAGATTTCCTTTCAACAGTCATATTACAAACATAGACCAGACGTTTTCTCTTGCTTTCAGGCTGTAAAAAATGCTTTTGTTGTTTACAAATAGAAATTCAAGTCTACTCGTTTACAAGATTAAGAACATCAACAACCGTTTTCTCTTGGGAAAGCCTTGTAATCGGCGGACCGGCTCAATATTACGCCGGACACAGAGGCTTCGCTTGGCTCTACTATAGTAGCTTCTACGGCACCGCTTCCTTATTTTTTTGCCTTATCTCTTCCATCTCTCACAGCCATTCGTCTACTCCTTCTCATCTCATCTCTCAACTAAACTATCCAGTGAGCTGTTCCGGCCACCGCCGTCGATTCATGGCCACGCGCGCACCCTCCTCCCTCTGGCCTCAGATCCATGGTGTAGTTCATCCCAAGGCACGTACCGCCTGGCATCGGACCGCCCAAAGACCAAGCACTGTTTCCAGGCGCCTCTGGCGAGAGGAGTTGATGTGAGGAGCTCGCCGGCGTCACGGGCGAGGGCTACCAGCAGCCACCGCGTACGCCGTGTCTCAGACGACCCCAGCCACAGCAGCGCGTGCTGGAACCACGCATCATTTTTGCTGGAACCAGCACCGCGGGGAGCTGCAACCGACCGCACCGCAGCTCCGGCGCTCGCGGGTTCGAGCTTAGCCCTTGCCGGATGCAGCTTGGCCCCCTGCCGGTTGCAGCTCCTCCACAAGCCGGTTCTAACTCCGGCATCGAGCGTTGCTATGTGCTAGAGAGTTGTGCTGCGACGGGCAGCTAGCGGTGCTGGAATCGGTGTCTATCGGTGCTGGAACCGGTGCATATGAAAGCTGGAACTAGCATCTTTTTTTGCTACTACTATCTTGGTTTTGCTGACCAACCGAATTTTGCTACCACCGCCTTCAATTTTTGCTGGAACCAGCAATCTTTTTATTACCACTATCTTTTGTTTTTGCTGGAACCAGACCCAATTTTGCTTCCATCGCCTTCAAGTTTTGCTGGAACCAGCAATATTTTTTGCTACCACTATCTTTTGTTTTTGCTGGAACTAGCCCCAATTTTGCTTCAACCGCCATCGACTTTTGCTGGAACCAGCAATCCGTTCTTTGCTACCATCAGCTTTGTCTGGAAGCGACACCGCCGTAGCCATTGATGCTGCAACGGCGGTGGGCAGCACCGGCGAGGGACGGTGTCGCGGTCGGCGCCGTGAAGCTACCATGGATGCAACACGGATGCAAGAGAAAAAGCTGCTACAGTCAACGGCCTTTTGTTGCGAGCGATGGCGGCGAGCATCGGCGGTGGGAGTCTGCGGCGAGGCAAACGGGCAAGGTTCTGCGAGCACGGATCGTCGGCGGCCGAGGACGAGCGGGGCGCTGGCCTTTTTCCCCTTCTTTTTTCCTCCTCCGCTTTTTTCTTTGCTGCAGCGTTTTCTAAAAGCTTGACGAAGGAATCGTACGGTTTAGAAAAGCTAGATCGTGTGGCCCATGTGGGACCGGCCGAAATTTTCGGCCGGCGCACCGGCGCCTATTAGTGGCATTTTATCTTTCTTTTCATGGGCTTCAGGCTTTCAGCCAATGGCGATATGCCAGCATATTGGAGCTGAGCTTCATTCTGAGAATCCTATGGAGCAAACATCACCGTCACGAAGAACTGGCCATACTCAAAGATCGAGTCATCAGGAGAAACAACAGCTCCGACATGTTAATCTTGAAAAATCCAATGGAACTGCATTGAATTGTCCACTTTTAAAAGAACATCCAATTTTTCATTTGCTTTCACCGCGACAATATGCTGGAAGAGCTTTTCATTCCCTAAAAATTTGCCATTAAATATCACGACTCCATGATGAGGATAATCATCATATCCAATGCTTTTCAGCACTGAACCTTACATGATGAGGGACACGTACCTGTCTTTTGGATCTAGGGTTCCTCCCTCCCTCCCCCCGCCGCCGCCGGCCATCCTAGGCACCGCCACCGCCACCGCCCCCACCCCCCTCTCTCCCCTTCCCCCGGATCCGCTCCGCGCCGCCTCCCAGGGAGGTGGCCGGGACTGCGCGAGGCCTGCCCCCCTTCGGCCGCCCTATTCGCTCCTTTCCTCCCTGCCACCGTCGACGGGCGCCCCCGGCACTGGCGGGTGGTGTTGGCAGCGGCGGGGCCTGCCTGTCCCCGCGCACGCGGCTCCCTGCCCGGGCCCTGGGGGCGGCGGCGGTGCCCCTCGTCCTGATGACGGCCCGGCGTCCCGGCGCGGTGGCCGGCGGCTCGCACGGTGGTGGCGCGGCCCCTTGGCGACGAGACGGCGTGGTGGCGCTGGTTGGCCGGTGGCGCGCCCCCAGCCCCGATCGGGGCCCGCGGGCCCCATCTGGGTCCTAGCGGGCCGGCCCCCGGCGTGGCTTCATCGTCGTCTGTGTGGTGAGGTGGTGGAGCAGGGCAGTGACGCCGACGGCATGCCAGCTGCGGCGGGGAGGCAGGAGTTGTCCGGGCCTCTGAGGGCCCAGCCGGTCTTGTGGGGCCACGGGCCCGGCAGGCTCCCGCTTTGGCGTCCGGTCGGCTACCGTCATGGACGGTGGAGGTGGTGCCCTCCAGTATGCTGATGGTGCTGCTGCCCTAGTCCCGGCTCCCCTTCCTCGTTGTGCAGGCTATATTCGCGGTGCTGTGGTGAGACAGCATGAGAAGCTTCGTGTCCGTGTGCGCAGCGTGGTGGTCGGTTTGGTGGCGAGCTCCAGAGTGCCTGAGGGGGAGGATGGGATCGGGGGAAATCCCTGTTGGCTTGGCCGCCACCGACGCGGTGGCGCCTGAGGGTGCCATCGGACCTTCCTGGAGGGCGTCGGGGCTACCCTTCTTCTTTCCTCACTGTGTACCGGGGGAAACCCTTGGCAACAGCGTCATCATCGTCGCGTCCCTTCTTGGAGGTGTTGATTGGTACCGGCGCTTCGGAGTCTCGGAGCTTGGGGGACGATTTCCGGTGGATGCAGCGGTCGCGAGGCTTCGTCGTTATCGGCATTTGTTTATTTTCCTTTTTTTCTCTTTCTTTTCTTTTGGGTATGGTTGTGCTGCTTCCGCCCCAGTACTTATCGTTGGTTGTATCGGATGTTTGCTTTGTAATACAAAGCGGGGGGAAACCTTTTTTCTCAACCTTACATGATGAGGATGGTCAACCTTTGCGTAGACTTGTATTACAGCCTCAACTCTTTCTGTAAGGACTTTATATTTTAGGTCCAAATTGCAATGATCACCAGAGATCCATTCTTAGAACATGAATCAAGTACTGCCCGAACATCGATCTCAGCATATGAATAAAGTAGTTGCTTGTCATCTGATTCACCCCCTTCCTTCTTTACCCAAAGATCAACTCCTACTCAAGCCTTATCCAATATATACATTCCCCAACATGGGCTACAACGTGGTATGACAAAGGAATCCTACAATTTAACACATTGTTAGAGCTAATAAGTGATATCCACTTCCTCATACATTAGCATGTATCAACAGAACAAGCTCAGCAGGATAAATATGCTCATGCTCATGCTCAACTTAACTAGTCATAATCACTCCATCTTGAGGGTTGCTGCATTCTTTTCTTTTTGCATTTGTCTCAGTATTAAGACATGCATGTGACTTCAATGCAGTTGTGCCCCTTTTACCCCTGTATTTATTTTGTCAGATCATCAACAATCATCTACCCCATGTCCCCCTACTATCCTGCTGGTTGGAGTTACAACTTAATGCCCATTCGTAGAGTGAATTGCAGAAAACATCGACATTGAAGGCTAGGGTTGCATAAACCACAATTTTATAGTTTTGTGTCAAAAACCACTAATTTTGAGGGGTTTTTTTTTTGCAAAAAACACTAGTCGGTAGCTTATGCCGTTTTAAGCATGATTATGATAGGTGGGTCCCGCTGAACAGGGCGACGTGGCACGATAGAACAGATCATAAATAGACAAAATAGCATGGACTAAACAGTAAAAGGATCTAAGAGCATAAGGTTAGTGCTCTAAAAAAGGACAACATCTGAACTCAGCCACCCGTTGTCCAACTGGCGAGTGTGGCCTCAGCGTGCATGTCTGGGAGGACGTGCTGCTCCTGGCGTCCACCGGCGCCTCCGACGTCGTCATCAACGTGGCCCCGGAGGGGCGCATGTCCTTCGCCGCATACACGATAAAGCCGTCGCCGCCCCGCAGGTGCGCAAGTATGGCAAGAACGGAGCTCGTCTCCTCCTCCTCTTTGCTCCCCGATGTCCGCCCCGGCCTCCCACTCCTCGCTCCATGGCCTGCGTAGGCGTGGCGAGGGAGGGCACCTCACTGCAGCCGGAGTTCAAGCCGCCGCCCGATGCTCAGGCCGGCACCGCCGCCCTTGCTGTTCACCTGCATCGGCGCCGACGAGGGTGACGAGGAGGCGTGACGGCGGCCCACGAAGGCATGGTGAGGGAGGGCGCCTCGCCGTGGCCAGAGCTCAATCCACCGCCCGATGCTCATGACGTCGCCGGAGCTCCATTGCCCCGCCGTCCAAACCGAGACTATCGTTGAATCCAAGCCGTCCTGCCTGTCACCGACCGCGCCAGACCTCCCACCTGCCTTGCCGTCTGAGCAAGAAGCAGCTGCACAGGCTGCGCAAGGGAGGGAGTGGCCGCCGGCATCCACCACGGGACCGGTGGGAGATGAACTCATGAAGGACCCGATTGCTTTTTTTTTCAGGGTATTTTTGCAAAAGAAAATCGCATCGGGATGTATTTGCCTTTTTGTTTTGTCACGTCGCCCTATTCAGCGGGATCCATCTATCATAATCACGCTTAAAACAGCGCAAGGTGCCGACTAGCTTTTTTTTGCAAAAAAAAAATTAGCCACAGAATTAGTGGTTTTTGGTTCACACAATTGTAGAATTGTGGTTCCTACAATCCTAGCCTTCAATGTCGATGTTTTCTGCAATTCACTCTCCATTTGTATGTAATAAAAAGGCGACAAAGAAATAGAGTAAGTGTATATATTAAAGTGTATCAACAAGATGACCTATTTTGTCTGTTGATGGTAAAAGTTTTGAGATCTGATCTGATTAGTTAATGTGATCATCTAATGCTACAGAGCAATTACGAATAAATTACACCTTTTAATAGATGCACGAGCAAAGGAGACAAATAAAAATTACCTAACTGACATAAATATCAGTGTTGAACATCACTTCAGCAGCCAACCATCTCCTATAAACAAAACAAGCATAACTCTCTTGGGAGGAAAGCAAGCCTTTATTACCTGCTTCTCGATCGTGACAGCATCATCCCTGGGACTGTTAAAGAGATACTAGTTCGTATTAGGGAATAAGCCACAGTGAGCGCGGCCAGTGTAAGCCACAGTGAGCGCGTCGGAGGACATCTTGATGCAGGTCTCAAGGAAGACAATGGCGAAGGAGATTTGAGACAGCATCAAGGTGCGGTTCGTCGGGGCCGATCGCGTTAAGGCGGCTCGGCTCGCCACCCTCCGCGGTGAGTTCGACCGCTTGCGCATGGAGGGCGGCAAGGAGCTGGATGGGTACGCCGGGAAGATCGGTGGCATGGCGGCGAGGTACACTAGCCTCGGCTCGAAGCTCGGCGACGCTGCAATGGTGAAGAAGCTACTGGACATGGTACCGAACCGCGTGTATGCTGCGGTGGCGGGCAACGAACAGTTCTGTGATGTGGAGACCATGGTGTTTGAGGAAGCGCTAGGCTGGCTGAAGGCGTTCGATGAGCGCATTCGGCGGCGCCTGCAGGACTGCGACGGGCGTGGTGGCAACCAGCTGATGCTCACGACGCAGCAATGTTAAGCACGGCGACGTCAGTGCGGCGGCGGTTTCGACCGCAACGATGACGGTGGCAGCAGCACAGTGTCAGGCGAAGGGAAGCGACGCAGCCGCTGCTATAACTGCGGGGTGCGCGGCCACTTCCGGCGAGACTGCGCGAAGCCCAATAAGGTGGAGGAGGAGAAGGCGTTCCTCGCCGACATCGACGTCAAAGGGCCGGCCTTCCTGTAGTCGTGGCTTAGGGGTATGAATGTTAGGGAATAAGCCATGGTGAGCACGGCCAGTGTGCGTGTGTGCACGAGCTGGTCGGGTGCCCGTCGGTGGCCGCGTCGGGTCCGTGGCAAGTGTTTGTGTGCTTCACACGCGAGTGTGCGTGCGTGTGTGTGCACCCAACACGCCAAGGTAGGGCTAGGTCGTTCGCGAACCCGGCAGGGTAAGCGTGGAGTTCTGGTGTGGGCTCGCCGCGACGTGCACATGCCGGTGCGCGTGGTGGACGCGGCCAAAGCAGACCAGAATGTGTGCCCGGTCGAGTAGGAGCATGGGGGTCGTGTCCTAGCGCTTGCTCGAGTATAAAGCCGCCGCGGTGATCGTTGTAACGGCGACAGGCCGGAGTCTGAGCTGAGAAAAAATGCACTGTTCAAGCAGCGGGGCGTCCGTGCGCCAGAAAATCTCCGTGTCCACCCTCTTCCTGATCATCTTCTTTCTCCGTTCGTTTGAGCGATCGTGCACAAAGAGAAGGAGAGCTAGTCCAGAGAGAGAGAGAGAATTAGGGCTAGACCCAACAGTTCCGTCACTTGTCCAAGTAGTCCCGAATGGCAAATATTCCATAGACATTAATGGGATAGGAGGATCCAAAGATTGACAGACTCATGTAGAAGAATTTTAGCATATTGCTTGGTGTGCGATATCCAAGAGTTGATGGGGATGAAATTACTTACAGAGAACAAAAGCAAGTTATTACTTAGTGAAAATAAAAGAAAGATATCACAATTCACAACGGCGGATGAATTACTTACTAGGAATGGACTAACGGCAAATGGCACACACTTACTGGTAGAATTGTCATGGGTCCTGTAGACACGGTGGTGGCAGGAGTTGCACCCAAGGATGCATGCATAAAGCAGTTGCGTCAGGGAACAACTGTGATGGGATAAAGGGGGGAAGGAGTATCATCTTCATCTCCCAAGGCCATAATCCCGTACGTTGTACAGCTTCGTATGTTCTTTAATCCGTTGGGCGTACCTATCTACCCATCTTTCGTCATCGCTTTCCTCCCGTGGGAACTTTTTTTTCAAAGATACGTCAAGATGACGTATCGGAATCATAGATAGAAAGATGCCAAGCCGGTAAAATTAGTTACAAATCATCCCTGACATAAAATACCAATAGACCACATGCAGACTACTCAGAACTACCCACCGTGCCTATTCTATTTTGGTAATGATCTCGTTATCCGTAGTAGATTCGCCGCCCTCCAGTCTTGTCCGTTCACGTCCATCTATTCGACTACATAGTCCCGAAAGGAACATAAAAAAAAGAGGATGCACTTCCGGCCTCTGCATCTAGACGATGCATACGGCCACTTTATTAATTATTAAGCATAAAAAACCTACCCCTTAATGCAGTGGTGCTGAATGTCCGAGCCTAATATCAAATAGACATCGCACCAAATCTTAATATCTATCGCTACTCCTACCCCCTTGATGCAGTGGTGCTGAATGTCCGAGCCTAATACCAAATAGACATCGCACCAAATCCTAATATCTAATGTCGGATGCCCCATCCTAGCCACATATCGGGACTGGGTCACACGCCGATCCGGCGCACTCACCGAGGTTGCCGCCGCCTTCTTCCACTGATCCATCTCCAGAGCAGGTCCTGACGCACAGACCTTGCCAGGCCTGCCATCGACGCCACCATGGCGCCAGACAGCTCGACCACCCTGCGCGCGTCCATCCATCCGCATCCATCGTCGATATGCAGCTGCACCATGCCGCCACCACTCGTCGTCAATGACGCGGTAGATACAACACCGCACCACCTGGCAACCTCCACACCATCGCCACTGCTGGAGCTACTCGAAGCCCACCATCCACAACATCTCTCTCCCGAATAGTAGTTCCTCCCAAGACGGCGCCTCCATGGAGGATATGACGCGCAGGCCGCCGCCGCGCCGCCCAATCCAGACTGAATTTTGGACTTTTGTCTCGAGGAAGGGTAACGGCGTCAAGTGACGTCGCCGATGCCGGGCCGAACACGCCGACCAAAGTTTCCTCCGGTCCCCATCATATGCCACCAAACCTCCGTGTACTCCGGATCCGGCAAGTCACGATCCGAAACCCGCGAAGATGAAAGAGCCATGGGGCTCAACCCACCAGAAAGGAGGATCGAGAAGAACTCCTTGTAGATCTCCAGACGCCGAATCCAACGATCCGACGTGGCCAGCGACGATCATCACCACACTGCGGCGGCCGACGGAGTCCGAAGAAAGGATCCGGACAGATCCAATCTGGATTCGGCGGCACCCGCGACCACCGGTCAGGCCAACGCAGTCACCACCTCACGACACGCAGGTCGCCACCGTCGCGCCGCGCACGACGCCGATGGGAGACTCGCCCGCCGCGCCGCCGGACCTCACGTTCGCCCGGCGTTCCTCTGGATCCCGCTGTCCCGCGCCAGCCAAGACGGAGAGGATAGGGAGAAGCCCCGCCGCCGCCCAGCCGGCCAGGCTTCACCCGGCGGCGCTATGGACGGCGGCGAGGAGGAGGAGACTCGAGGGGCGGCGGCTAGGGTTTTCCTCCCGGGTCGCCCGCGGGGGCGACGCGAGGGGCGAATCCAACCTGAGATGATGATTGATCAACAGCTAACCGATATGTATGTGTTGAATATGAAGAAAGGAAGAGTAAAGAACGCACACATGGACATGGACGCCGGCTGGTCATGGGGTTCAGCAACCTCCACGCCCTCTTCCTCTTGCCGATCAAGGAGATCGGCTGGGTCCTCTTCTTCCAGGTAACCGGGGCCGGTGGTGTGCGCCGTGGTATGAAAAAAGGTTCGTCGATCCACCGCAGACTTGCTCGTCCTCCCCGTCGATGCCATCGAGACGCCTGGTGGCGGTGGCGGCGGCGGCGTGGTGGGCCGGGAGAGATAGGGATTTCTGATTATTTATTTATTTTTTTAGGGTGGGATTTCTGTTCTCGGTTGCTTTTTTTTTCTCTCAAGATTTTCCGTAAAGCTTCGTGGGCATGATTCAAAAATACACAACATGTGCTCCAAACAATAGAAGCCTACAAGGTCACTTGCTACCTACAGATTTCTCTCAAAGAAAAATTTCTACCTGATCGCTAGCAAAGGGCGCCACAACCCACGAGAAGCTCGCATAGTCACGATTGTAGCCACACAGTGTTAATTTCCTCCTGAACGCGTCCCGGAGGACGGACTCGGATCGAGCAGAGCGCCATATTTCCCGCGGGAAACGTTTCCCTACGGACGACCGGCCGATCGCCCGCTCGCTCGCTCGCTCTTGGCGGGAACAGGCCAGCACATGCGTTTGGTGGGCCTCAAGCGCTTTCTTTATCTCTTCCATGCTGCATTTTTTTTCTGCATTTTTTTTCCTTTGACCTTGCCGCTTCTTCCTCTCCCCTTACCTCCCCAGTCCCACGCATCTCAAACTGCTCCCCGCTACAACTGTTGAGATTTTTTGCTGAAACCGGTGGTAAATTTTGCTGGAACCAGCGTTGATTTTTTGTTGCATGGTGCTACAATCAATCCTGTGCAACCCACAAAGCTGCAACCGGCACCTCAAAAAGCTACAACCGATCATTGAAAAGTTTCGACCGGAGATGGCAAAAGCTAGGGGCCAGTCAGTGCTAAAATCATTGACAGAAATAGCTTCCACCCGTAGATGAAAAAAGCTTCAACAAGCACTATGAAAAGGAAAAAGCTGCAACCGTTGACAGAAAAAGTTTCAACCATGGATGCAGCAGTCGCGATGGATACGTCCATACACAGCTTCTTCCTCTTTTTTATGGAGTGCTGCAACCGGCCGCGGGAGATGCTACATCCGGTGGCGAGGGATGTTACAACCGACATTATTTTTGTTAGAACCAACAACAGGTTTTGTCACTGATTTTTTTTGCTGGAACCAGTGTCTTGTTTTGCTACTACCGGCAGCTTCATTTGCTACTACCAGCGACAACATTTTTTTGCGACATAATTCGCGAAGATGACGCAACCTCGACGACGGGCGACAATGTTTTTTGCTGCAAATTATGAAGTTTTTTGCTACCACCGGCTACAGGATTTGTTACCACCATACACAACGGCTGGCCGATGTTTATTTTGTTTTTGCTACAACCACGTCATTTTTTTGCTGCTACCAGCAACTACAAAAGCTACATCCAGTTAACATTTTTGCTACAATGACGACATCGGGCGGCAGCGGTAAGCTTTTTTTGCTGGAAGCGATAAACTTTTTTGCTACAATCGGCATTGTTGTTTGTTGGAACCAGCAAGAGCCTCGGACGGGCACACGGGGAGGTACATCGCGAGCTGAATGACAAGTGCTGCGGCCCGGCGGCCAGCACCACCGGACCTGCAGCCATCTCCCCCGGAGCTGCAACCACAAGTGCATGTTGTTGCATGCATGGAGCTGGCGAGAAACGTCGGCCGCGACCGGTGGTGACCGATGGCAAGGGCAGCGAGGGCGGCGACCGGTGGTAACCGACGGCGAGGGCGGCGACCGGTGGTGACCGACGGCGAGGGCAGCGAACGGCCGCGAGGGCGGCAACCGGTGGTGACCGACGGCAAGGGTAGCGAGGGTGGCGACGGGCGGCGGTTCTTCAAGGTTTGCTACTACATTGGTATCCATGACGAGTCTTGGCGGCGGCGCTGCTTTGTTTTTTTCCTTTGCTGGATGCGCTTTATTAGGAGAAAATGATTCGGGATCTGACGGTTAAATATAATCTAATCAAACGGCCGCGCGGTGTCTGGCCGAATCGATTGCGCCGGTGCGCCGGCGCAGAGTAGTCGCCATTTCCCGCCGCGTCTACAATGAGATGCCGAGGTCTTCTTTTCTCAACGGTGCCATACTTTTACAAAGTCTCAGTCGACCCTCCCCTGTCGTTAGATCATCAGGTGCTTCAAGAACGTTGCATGATGTTTGTTTCTTGTCAAATAGGCCCTGTAAGGATACAGCCGGCCTCTTTTAGTGTTTCTTCTTTCTTTTTTTTCTGGTGGAGGGTGCAGGTATGCGTGCTGGGCTTGGCATCTGGCCACATCCCGAATCCAGTGTGTCTCCTTCACATGGCTACATCTCCATATGTTTCGAAACCAACCAATCCAATTTTTTTATTTTTTTTTATTTGTACTTGTCTCCATTTTTTGTTAGTTTTTTTGCCTAGTTATTTTGCATTTTTATGTTGCATTTTCCCCAATTCATATGTTTGTCCCTTTTTCTTTTATAGTTTTTTCTTCATCTTTTCTCGTAATTATTTTTTCTTGTTTCTTTATTTTAGTTTTTTGTTTTTCTGTTCCATATTGTTCTAGTTTTCTGAAAATAATTATGTCCCATTCACGTCCTTCGTCGTCTGAAATAAACACGTTGCGATTCATGGATTTGTTCACGTGACACTTAGTTGCGTCGCGCGAGCGGTGCACATCACAAGTTGTCTTCTCTCTTTTTTAACACAGGTGGGATAGGGTTGTAGACTTCTTATGTTGCATCCCGGTTATTTTTGCAGTGCAGCCTTTTTTGTCCCCTCTATCTTGTTTTTTATGGGGGATTTTGAGTCATCAGGTGTTTGTTTTCCCTTATTTTTATTTTCTTTTCTTTCTTTTTTATTTTCATTTCATTTATTTTTTTCTTTTTTATTTTCTTCAAAGTCCATTCTTTTGTTTTCTTCTTTCGATTTTTTTTCTTGGGCTATTTTTTATTTGTCATTTTCTCTATCAATAGAGAATTAGTTAGATCTTATTCGTTTTGGTAGCTATGGATTTTGGACATCAAGTTTTGCGTGTGGTTGACATGTGTGTTCTGTTGATGGCCTAGTATATTGTTGCCTTTTTTTTCAACTGGATGGTCCCCAATGCGATTGCAACTGGGCTTGTAGGGGATTGTTGGCTAGTTTGATGTCCATCACTAGACATGCAATTGTAAGTGTTAAAACCCGGCTGCAACTGCATGGCCCCCAACGTGAATGCAACTGGGTTTGTAGGGGGGTTGTCGGCTAGTTTGATGTCCACTACTAGACATACAACTGCAGGTGTTACAACCCGGCTGCAACTGCATGGCCCCCAACGCGGCTGCAATTGGGCTTGTAGGGGCTTGTCGGCTAGTTGCATGTCCACTGGTAGACATGCAGCTGCAAGTGTTGCAACCCGGCTGCAACTGCATGGCCCCCAACGCAGATGCAACTGTGCTTTTATGGTGTTGTCGGCTAGTTGCATGTCCTTTGCTAGACATGCAACTGCAAGTGTTGCAACCCGGCTGCAACTGCATGGCGCCCAACGTGGATGCAACTATGCTTTTATGAGGTTATCGGCTAGTTGCATGTCCTCTGATAGACATGCAACTGCAAGTGTTGCAACCTCATTGAAGTGCATAGCCCCCAACGTGGCTGCAACTGTGCTGGTATGGGGCTTCGTCAGCTAGTTGCAACTCGACTTCAGTAGGTTGATAGGGGGTGTCAGCCATTTGCATGTCCATCAATAGAGTTGCAATTGCAAGTGTTGAAAGCCGATTGCAACTGCATGATGTACAACGCGGCTGCAACTGGGTTGGTAGGGGGTTGTCAGCTAGTTGCAGGCCCACCGGTAGACATGCAACTACAACTGTTGCAATCCGATTGCAATTGCATGGCGCCTAATGCAACAACAACTGGGTAATTTATCTTTTCCCTTCGAAAATAATATTGATATCTATTTGCACGCTAGTTGACAGCACATAGTTGTATATCCTTTGTTTGCACCCAACTAAATTAATTGTCTTCTTCTTTATTTTTGTTTTTTATTTCTTTGTTACATTAAAAAAATCTTTCCTTTTTTAAATATAAAATAATTTTTTTAAATAATAAAAGAAAAGGTGTAACAAGATGACACGAATGCAAGGAGCGGAACATGAGCGAAGCTAGCCACAAAATCGGAGCTCCATTACACCGTGTAGCAATGCATGTATTAGGTGGCTAAATAAAAAAAAACACAACGATGGATGAGTGCAACACAACCGAACAAAAGCCCATGTGGTCTCCAGCTAAACAAAAGCCCATGTGGTCTGTAGCGAACACAGAACAAGAAACGGAGTCACATTCAATCAACTTTTATATGATGACGTCATGCGACTTAGACTTCACGAAGTCTAAGTCGACTGAGTTCTATACAAACCCATACTTTTATCCTACAGAATATGCAAAAGGTGCAGATTGGGTATTCGAACCCTTGACCAGTTGTTATAGATGGCATGTACTACCACGAGGGTGGGACTTGGGACATCATCTGCAAAAGCACTGTATGATCGCTGTCGTGTGGACCTCTACGTCCACATGTCATCGGCACCATTGCACCATGCAGTAGTGAAGAGATCTCCTCCCCTTACCACAACACCACGACTAGTTTCTTGTTCTATGAGAGTTGCCATGGCCATTTAACATTACACGGACGTTTATATTCAAAAGTTTTGATACATGTGTTTATAGTGGGTGGCGAGATATAAGCGACTAACGGACGGTAAGCAAATTTGTCGTCCAGTAACCAGATTCTTGGGCGCCACGCGCACGCGCGGCCATATACGTGCTCCCTCCGTTCCAAAATAAATGACTTTACTTTTTTTTTAGATGTAGATGACTTTATTTTGTACTAAATTAGTACAAAATAGAGTTATCTATTTTGGAACGGAAGGAGTACCTGACAAGGGCCGGACTTTGGAGGCAAGTGGGACTACTAAAATAAAACGTGGAAGCCTTGTTTGGGGCGCTAGCTAGGTGGGCGATGGCGTGAGAGTAGTTTAGTTGCTTTGTACCAGTGGAGTTGGATCTCGTGTAACTTCTAACATGTACTCACCAACGTGAAGGGAAGGGGTTCTATACCCATCTTCTTCTTTAATATAGGGCCCCGATAACTGCCACACGTATGGACGTTAAGAAATCTGCCCACACGTTTTGTGTAGTGCCTAAGAGGACCAGTCTACACGCTTGTGTGTGGGCAAAACAATTAGCGCCCACACGCCTCTTTTTTTCCTCCCGGTCCCTCTTACACGCGTGCGTGTGGGCGAAAATAGATAACGCCCACACATCCGGTACGTCAGGCCTCGTACCTCGTGGTCCAGCACGCCCCACGTGACACTTTACAGCGTGCACGCAGTTGCCATGGGCCGGACCCTCGTCTATGTTCGTTTAAGTGCAGTTGCCATGTCGCTGAACTACGGTTGCCATGTCGGACAACTACAGTTGCCATGTCTGCTCAACTGCAGTTGCCATCTCAGGTCAAACTTCCAGATTGCCATTTTTTGGACAACTACAGCTGTTGCCATGTGTGGTCTGGTCTACTGCAGTTGCCATGATTTCAAAACTTTAGTAGTTGCCACCTACTAACACTAGGCAGTTGCCGTCTAGCACTGAAAAAATGGCATGGCAAAAAAACATGTTCGGGTAAAAGAGAGAGTTGCCATGTGCTCACAAGCACGTTAGGGCAGTTGCCATGTAAAAAAAAGAGTTGCCATCTGCTTACGTGTATGCTAGTGCAGTTTGCCATGTACCATGCAAAACATATGACAACTGACATGTTTGGGTAAAAAAAAGAGAGAGTTGTCATCTGCTTGCAATCACACTAGGGCAGTTGCCATGTACACTGTAAAACGCATGGCAACTGGCAGCTTGGGTGTGGGAAAGGAGGCGGACGTGTGGGCGAGATGGCAAACGCCCACACATCAGCCCTTATGCGTGACTGAAAACTGGTGTGTGGGTGAACTGCTAAACGCCCACACACCGGTCCCTCCGTGTGGCAAATCGGATGTGTGGGCGAACTATGTCACACACCACACACACACCTTGTCCTACGTGGCACACAAAATCAGCCTTTTTATGCCAAGATTCGTGCAAAAGGCGCTGGATGGTGATGAAAGCGTGTGGACGAGTTGGCTAACGCCCACACGTGTGGGCGTTAACATTTCCGTTAATATATAGTATGCATACTTGTGCCTATTCGAGAAAAAAGGAAAATGTACCTGCTGACCTCTTTACACTGCAACACGTGCTTGTGGCGATCCAGTAGACCATGTAGTATTGTGACGGTGAACCCACGGAGTCAATCCGTGCTTTATTATTAGGGAAAGATGGGATAGAGGGAGTACATGTTGGACATGCAGCCTAAGTAGATCTCTTGCAGCTACAAACACAGGCAATCAACTACTGACAGAGAGCCCATCTGCTTGAGCGACCGCATCAGTTCAAAAGTTCTTTCGTCTCACACTTGCAGTGAAACAGTTGAGCAAATTATCCCGATTTACCCGGAGAACCCAAGCTTCAAAAATACTCCCTCCATCTCGAGATGTAAGACGTTTTTTGATATTATGATAGTATCAAAAAACATCTTACATTTCAGGACGGAGGGAGTACAAAATAAAAGCTGAAAGAGTTCACTGGTCATAAACTCATAAGGTTAACCAGCTATGTGCATTGCTGGATACAGAGGTCGGAGGGTACATCCTCTTGTTGAATAAAGGAAAAAAAATGTCAAGATACGTAGTAATGAATGAAGAAAGATACCAGAACAAAATTTGAAAAATTCAAGAAGAGGAATATGCTGTGGCAGTTTGATCAACAAGATAGACTGATCGATCAGGCTTGCGACCATAATCCAACTACTAACTCTCATTGAGTGCCCCTCTCGGCTGCCATAATAACTTGTCAACCTGTCAGAAGGTCACCGCAGGCTCAGGTTCAGACCAACCAAGGACTCTCCAAGAGGTGTAGAGTGCTGGGTGGTTCGGAACTTTGCAAAAAGTTTGTCCACGTAATATTTTCACGAAAAGAGCCGTATCAACTCTGAACATCGACCTGCTTCAGTTTGTCGTCTGTGCAATAGTAGGACAGACCTTGTCATATTTCTAATCAGTAACAAAAAAAAATTGTCGCACGGTTTTCTAATCTCATTTGTTTCCTTGTAACCAACACAAAAGTATCCAAGATTACGCAAATACATCGACAGGATATTATATTTACATAAGCATCTACAACTACAAGCAAGTATTCAGTAATACTGTATATCAGAGTGGTTCAACTACAAGCATCTACTTGGACAAGGAACGGATTAAGGGACTTGAACTATAGGAAGATGAGTGGCCATTTTTTAAATAATAATTGAGAACAATGATGGATTTATGCAAATATCACCTGTCCAATAAGATAAAATTAGGAAAATATGTTGGGACACAAACTAAAAAAACTTAGTGCAAACATATGACTTAAAAGAGGTTCGGGATTTGCCATGAAAGTATAGATCATACCTGAATCCACTTCTCATTAATTACCTCACTAAATTGTAACAAAACATGCAAACATGTAGGAAATTAGAGACTCTGACCAACCAAGGCCAGGAGGTATAAAATACTGTGGTAAAATCCAAAACATGGATGAATGTGCCGGGAAACTACGTCACAGGTGCACAGGAAACTATTTAACAGTTCGTCCACTTGCGTTTCAGAAGAGCAATGTGCTGACAGTCAATGAACACTAGTAGCAGAACCATATTAATTCTGAACATTGATCGATGCTACAATCCACGATGATAATACCAACTTGATGTAATTAAGCAACGCTACAGTGTTAAACTCAGCATACTACTTCATATAATTCCAGCCATATACAAAACGACCACCACATACACTCCTGTAACTGGATCGATACAACCTGTGCATGGCCCAGAGGCTAGAAGCTGCGAATGTAACCAAAGATTATGCATACTTACTCTTCACTGGTCACCCTTACCAAGAACCTGACATATTACACCTGCAACAGTCAACTGAACATCTTTGCGGTGCCGTGTTATGATGTAGCCAACTCGACGTGGACTGGCGCCAAATTTCTCGAACCAGTCAAGCTCCGGTTGCTGCTAGGCTTCTTCAGTGGCAGAGCCACATCCTTGTCCTTGACATCCTGCAGCTGTTCTAAGATATGGGAGCTTGCAATATGAATGTATAACAATTATGCAGTGCCTAGATCATTAAATGTTGTTTCACTACAGTACAGGCAACAACTTGTGATGCTAACCTGTCTTAAGATATTGAAATGCCTGCAGAATCTACAGGATCCAAAAGAAATCAGTTCATGTTACATCAGAACCTAGTACAAGAAATAGTCTAGCAAATTATCGGATTAGTGGGAGAGGACGAAAGCTACAAAATTAAACTAATCAGGCTTGCGGACATATTCCAAAATTAAAACTAATCAGGCTTGTAAACTTGTTGGAGATATGCAAAATGCTGGGCGGTTCTGGAAGTTTCAGGACATGGGAAACTGAAAAGAAAAAAAAAACTGGGGCCGCACACAAGAAATCTCTGAGAACTTTGTTTAAATAAAGGTTTAGTTTCCCTCAACAAAAAAGTTAATTTTGTTCAGGAAAGGGGCCATATCAACTCTGAACATCGATCTGCTTCAGTTTGTGGTTTGTGCAAAAACACAGCACAGTGAACAGAATCTGCATCTAGAAGAAGAATTAGAGCCATGCTCTAAACATAACCACTACACATCATAATTTATGCCAGGTTACACACACACACACACAAAAACTCACCCTTAACACTGCTGCAACTGTATCCAGAGAACATGTGCAAAAAATACTGCACAAGCACAGAAGATTCAGACTTGTGCAGACTGCAATGCTGTGTCTCCAGCGCATATGTGTAAGGCTCTCTGTTGATATATATGTCCTTTCTTCTCCCCTGCTCATGTTGTTCCTTGTAATGCTTGGTACATTTATGTCTCTGAAATTCAAAGTTGCCGAGAATGAAAAAAAAAACAGTTTTGCAGTAAATTGCGGAGAAACAAATCCTTGAAAGGGAAAGAAGATAAACATGTAAGAATGCAAATACACCACCGTTGTAAATGTCGTGCTGCAGTCCTTGAAGTGGCATTTTGTTAACTGGGCTCTAGTTCACTCACTGAATTCACTAGACAGGGTTCAGGAAATACGCTGGATTCAGGTTACAAGCTTATACAAGCACAATTGTGCGGAATAGAAGAATCAAGAATTGGGGGGCTTAATTAGGGTTGAGAGCCTAGATAAACTATGATCCGTGATTGATCTTCGATGACTTTCCTCCTGGCACTGTGAGCTTCTTAAACCGTCCTTATCAAATGACCCAGTCGTCTCCACTTACTAGCTTGTTCGGTTTACGTGGTCAGTTGCTTGTGCGAAGGCCCACCACTTGTGTGGGCCTGGGCTCTTCATGGGCTTCTGGTCCACCGGCAGGAGAGGTGCTGACACAATTAATCCTATTGGTGGAAAGCTACAAAATGGCAAGCGGTTGGTGTGTGTCTGATAAACTTCTGAAAGAGAAAGGCATGGGTACAGGAGGTAAACTATGTGGTATGGGATGGCTGCTTTGTGTTGACCTCGACGTGAGCACTAGATCCCTCATGAATCTTCCTTTCATTCTTTGAAGAAAACTCCTCGCGACACCCAGCGAATCTCCGTGTGAAACGTTTCTTCGGCTCATGGACTTCCCTAAAAGGCTTGGCTAAATTGTTCTTACTGTCATAGCTCATGGTGCAACCATTTACATGGCTCTGGCACGCAAAGGGCCTCTGCAACATTTTAAAAGGATGTACATATATGTGAGCAATCGTAATCCCATATCCAAAGTAAAGTTTACTTTGAAATAATACAAGTGAAGTTACACGCTACCATTTACATAAGATTATTATTCTTGACAAACTTTAAATAATAGATGTACATAAGATTGTAGACTTTAAAGCTGACCAAGCTCTTCTTTAACAAGTGTACTTTTTGTTATGACAATCATGGCACTATTTGAACAATATTGATAGTTTGTTTCACAATTGATATTTTTCTAAACAAATATGATGGAGAACAGAAATGTAAAGAGATACAAATGACACCAATGTGGAGGCTGTAGCCCATGGATTTCGAGTCGCTCGACTAGTCTATGAGTCGCAAAAATATGGTCGACTAAGCTTAGTGTCGACTGGCGACTCTGAGTCACGACTAGTCACAACGCAGGCTCGACTTCTTCCGAGTCGCTCCCCCAGAGCGACTCGCATGAGTCGCGACTCGAAAACCATGCTGTAGCCTCTAGAAATCGGCATGTGACCTCGGGATTGAAGAAAGCAGGGAGAGGACAGAGCATAATACAAAAATACAAATGAGAACAAGAAAAGTAAATACGAAATACCAAAACAAGTAAAAAGAAGGCTGTTTGATTGATCCCATAAAAATCAGATGAATATTATGTGAAATTTATAGAAGAACAAAAATGCTAGTGTTTCATTGGCCACATATATCAGTGGCTATATATGTTCAATTGTATTGATTAACAGAATTTCAGTTGTTACGAAATTTTATGTTAAATATTACGCTTTTCATATAATTTCCCAAAAACTATTAGAATTTTATTGGTTCTCCACTGGTTATAATCAAAGCAACCAAAAAATATTCAAAATGTAACCAGTGAGGATATTATAATTATGTTTTTGGCTCACTTATAATCACTTTTTTGGTAAAAAAATAGAACTACATATATAAAAATGTATATCTAAGAGAATAATGATGTTGCACGTGCAGTTGTGTGTGCCAATGTGCTAGTAATACCTTCTGCATTGGAGATGAAATGGCGTTACTCCTAGCTTCTGAACTTTTATTGTGTAACAAGGCCAAGTGGCACTCTACAGTAACCTTCCCACCACAGATTGTATTCTTCTCCAAGGTGTTATTATCATCATAGAGCACTTCACTCATTTTGTTGGCGCAACTGACTTGTATGTTAGCCTTATCACTATTCTGTTGCTCCAACATTTCAGTATCTTCTCTAGTATTCTTTGTCAGGTTGTCGGTTTCAGATTTATCTTCTAGAATATCCCCGTCACAGCTTTCAGAAGGGAAAACACCAGCCGTTTGCAGAGTCAGTTCATCATGACACGGGTCCTTTTCCATTGGCTGAATCCTAGCACTACCACCATGCAGATCTTGACTTGATTTCTCACCAATATCATGTTGCTCTGAACTCAAAGGAGTCTGGCTGATGTGTACTTCTGCAGTACGAAACAATGTTATATACTTGAATCTATTTCAGGCACAACACAAACATAAGGAACATCTAATATATGTTGTCTTTCCCTCATCACAAATAAAATAAAATAAGGAACATCCTTTCTCCATCCTACATTGGAGACAAGGTTGGGACCCGACTGTGATGAGACTGACAAATTGCTGGAAGTGCAATTGCAATTTGAAATTGAAGGATTTAGTGAATTCTTTTGTTCATAACTGGGACAGATATCAGATTGTACCTTGTGCTACTTTCTCAAGTGTTGTAGTTAGCTTTGTTCTTCCGTCAGATGCCCAGCCACCAGTTGCTTCTTCTGCAGATAAGTAGAGATTATAAGGAAAATAAATCTGAAGTATGTAGATTTATTTTTTCAAAAATAGGTATGTCGATTGAAAACTAAACATTGACTAAATTCAGAGTTCCTCCCCCTCCTCCCCCCGCGTCGCCTCCCCGAGCGGGGCGACCGGGGGATCTCGTCGCCCCCTCCCAGCCCCCCCTCCCCCTCCTCCCCTTCCGCCGCCGTCGGCCTGGGCCACCGGGCCTTGCCCGCGTGGTGCCGGCGGCGGCGGCCCCGGCCTTTCCCCCCCGCTTGGCGCCTCGGCTCGGGCGGACGGCGGCCGATGGGGGTGCTCCTCGGCGACATTGGATCCGGCGGCGGCGCAGCTCCCTCGGCGGCGCAGTGCTGGGTGGCGTGCGGGCGGTGGCGCGGCCGCTTGGCGGCGGGGCGACGCGGTGGCTAGCGGCGGGCCTTCCCGGCCCAGATCCAGGCCCTTTTGGGCTCGATCTAGGTCTGGGCGGGCCTGGCCTGGTCTGCTTGCGGCGTCTCCGGCGGGTCGGGGGCGTGACTCGTGCGGGGGGTGGTGGCGACGGCGGCTCGCGTTCTGCAGCGCGGCGACGGGGGCTTCGCGAGCCCGTTTCGGGCTCGGCTGGGCCAGGGGTGGCCCGGTTTGCCCCTGTGCTGCGTCCGGCCGGATCCCGCCGGGGGCGGTGGAGGATGTCCCCTCCCGCGAGGCTGCTGATGTTGCCGCTCCTGGTTCCTGGTTGCGTCGTCTTGTTTCCGTCGGTCCCGTTTCGTTTGCCATGGTGAGACGGCGATGGAGACTGCTCGACCGTGGTGGCGCAAGTTGGTGGGCGGTGTGTTTGGTGGCGCGGATGGATCGTCTGGGGTCGTGGTTGGTTGGTGGGCGGGAGAAATCCTTGTCGGCCGGGCCGGCACCGACGCGGTGACGCTCGTGGGCGCCGCCGTGCCTTCCTGAAGGGCGTCGGGCATACCCCTTCCACCTCACCCCTCGCGTACCGGGGGAAACCCTAGGACATGTCCGGGCAACAGCGTCGTCATCGTCGCAATCCTTCTTGAGGGTGTTGTTTGGTATGCGGCGGTCCGGAATGCTAGGAGCGTGGTGGTATTTTCCGGTGGGCGCGGCGGTTGCGGGTCCTCATCGTTTTCGTTGATCCGCCGGTGTTGGCATTATTTTCTCTTCAGTTCCTTTTTTTGTTTCTTTTGGGCTTGCTTGTGCTGTGGCCCCAGCATTTGTATCGTGTGGTCGTTGCTTTATAATATAAAGCGGGGGGCAACCCTTTTTCGGTAAAAATAGGTATGTCTTTGTGGTACCGTTGGCATGAGAATCTACGGCATTGATGGCTGCCGCTGTTGTTGCATCTGTGTGTACTGCATCTCCAATACCCAGAGACGCCAATGCACGCTGGTTATCATCATCACATGACGCATCCTCAATACCACTAGATCCACTGACATTAGGGGATTCCACCTGAAGTTGACTTTGGAGAGATGCTGCAATGTATAGAGTGAATTAGAGGAGGAGCGCACATACAGGTAACATGGGTCAAGGACTCAAGGGACACAGGCTCTGAAATTTTCCCCTCTATATATTTCTGTATCATGTATTTTGACTGTACCAAACCACCCCTATTTCGAACTGAGCTACATTGAGTATTACCAGATTCCGATCCACCAGAAGAGGCGCCTTCGCGGCCATCCATGTTCTTGCTAGGAATCTGAACACTTTGTCTCTATAAATGTACAAGAGAAGATACATGTCACCAGCCTGAACTGCAATTTATGTTTGATACAAATGAAAGTAGGGAGAGTTAAACGCTTACTCATTAGACGTTGATGACCTTGTGGACTCTACACACACGAGCGAGCGTCCTCCGGGAGCATCTCGCTCACCCGGACACCCTTCTCGCACTTGCAACAAAATTTACCTTGCTTATCCTCCTCCTCCTTCTTTAGTGCCCAGACTTCCAGGCGGAGAGGTTCCTCCACTATGAGGCCATCTTTGCCGAAGGAGCTATTGAGGCCTTGGAGGCACACGAGGCAGCCCTTGCCGTCTCGGAGCTCTCCGATGGCCCAACTGGTAGAGACTATCTCCCATGGGACACCGTGCTCTGAGGACTCCATGGTGCTCGTGTCAAGCACCAGCAATCTGGCGACATCAGTTTCCCAGAATATGTGGCCGGCTGCATACATTGCCTTCAATTGCAATTTCGTCAACTGAACCTTCGTCCACCCAGTCTGTGGGTGGGTGGACGCGCCACTCAAGCGTGCCGGAGTTATACTCAACGGCTCATACATTGAATCTGGAATTGCTCTGCCACTGCAAGGACTCCTCGGCATGCTTCTGTTGGCCGTGTTGCTCCACGGAGACCATATGGCGGGCAAGGCCGTTAAGCAAGCAGTCGCCGAGGCACTTCCAGCGCTGGTCAAGATGCGTGCGCGGGCCAATGGGCACACGCCGCTCGGAGAGCGGGTCATAGATGCACAGTGAACCGTCGGATCCGGAGAGGAGGAGGTGGCCATTGCAGCAGTCCCGGAGGCAGTGGTGGAGCTAGCATTTGACACCAGGGTGGTCCGCCCCCCAATTTTTTTTTCATAAGCAATATGTTATATGAACGTGCTAGCTAATTATCAATATCATAAAGCAATATGGTCTTATGAACACTCTAAAATTCTCAATTAAATTCTAATTTTGCATAAAGAAGCCTACATAGTAAATACTACCTAGACCATAGTACATACCTTGACGAGTTCAAAAAGACTATTTTTCTGGCCTACGCTCTTGCATTGCCACGAAGGTATCAATTATATCATCTTCATTCATCTGGGAGAAAACGTCCCTCTCAATGTCCGTGACTAGGCAATCATCCAAAAGACTATCAACCATCTAGTTTGCTCTTCAATCACAACATGCGTACACAAAAGTTCTCGGGTTTGCTCTTCGGCCACATCCGGCATAGTCCCTGCCTTCTTCTTCTTCCCTATCTTAATAGCTTCTCTTTGAAAAAGAGAAACAATGTCTCCGGCCCTCTTCATTCTTCACTAATTCTGTAACAAAAATTACTTTCTATCAATACACAATACACAAGTAAATTGAGGCATTATGTGCAGAATGAAAGTAATTGAGGAAGAAATGATAGTTGGCTTCATTCAAGACAACTATAATGAAATAATTGAGGCAAAATTTAAGCCTTAAATGTACATGAAATTGGGGCAAAAAAAAGCAAACCTAAGTCTGAAATTGAGGCATTTGGGTACCTTAAATCGGCCAGGGGTTTGCCGCCGTGGTGGGGCTTTGAAGGGGGGCGGCCGGGCCGGCGGGGCGCCAGAAAGAGGATGCGGGACGCCGGGACCGCAGTCCGCAGGGGCGCAGCCGCGCGCAGGGCAGGGGCGCGGCTGGACCGGGCGGCCGGGCAGGAAGCCGGGAAGAGGGGAGGCGGGCATCTCCTGGACGGCTGAACTCCGGGCTCCGGCTGGCGACCGGCGAAGCCGCGAGGAACGGAGATGCCGCGACGGCTGGGTGTCTTGGTCGAGCAGAGCCGCAGAGGAGTCGCTGAGCGAGGGGGGCGACCGGGCGAGACGAGGGTTCTGCTTCTTTTTTTTTTGAGAGAAAGACGAGGGTTCTGCTTGGACAGGCCGTGATGCGTTCGTCCCTGGATAAGTTACTGGGCTGTTTTTTCCTCTCAGGCCCAATTATAGATATCTATATCTATACTACTCTATAGTGTACAAGTTTAAAATGTTTGGATCTCAAAACCAAAAAGCAATGTGAGCCGTTGATAGAGTCAATCGGATGGCTGAAAATTGCAGGATTTGCAGCTACAGTATGAGCTACAGTACCAGTGAACGTACCACTGGTTTCTAGAACCATCACTATATACAGTGTGGGAAAAGTTTCACTTGCCTAAGGTTATCCATTCATGCATGTAACTGGTAAGGTACGCACACTGGCAAAGCGTCTGCAACGCGTGCACTAATCGCGTCAGGGAGAAGTTGGAAGTTTTCAAGAAGTAAGCTTAGTACGAGATATTAATACTAAGCATGTAAACCTTTATATACAGGACTGAACCCTTATTTTCAGGCAACATATATACAAAACAGAATGGCTACAATAATGAACTTGATGAAGCCTTACATGCGAAGGTACCATGTCTGAAGGGAGCAAGCCGTGTATTCATGAATTGAACTTTGCACACGTATTTAAATGACGTGCAAAGCACGTACAATTTACTAGTAGGTATATAAAGCACATTCAAAATCCCAGGGTGGGCCGGCCACCCTGTACAGAGATCGTCGAGGCGGGTGAGGCGATGCCGGGGTTGCCGGTGGTGATGCCGGTGTGGAAGCGGGGGATGCGCTCGTTTTTGTTGTCCACGAATACGCCGCCGAGGGGCGACGACGGGTGGCTGAAACGGAAGCGTTTGAGGAAGCCCGACGCGGCACCAGCGGTCGGAGACGGGCACGGCGCGGGGGAGGCTGGTCAGGATCCTCTCGAGCAGATCGTCGTCGTGCAGTGGACTGGTGATGATGGCCGCATTGTGCTGCTCGGCCATCCGAGGTGCTGCATCTGCAGGATGCTCCTCGGCCATCAGAGGTGGCGCCGTTGGAGCACGGCGTGGGGGAGGAGGAGGAGGAGGAGGGTGCAGAGACGCACGGAAGGAGAAATCCCCAAATCCCAACCACCGCTGCACGCGAACGGAGAAACCCCCAAATCCCTTCGGCCGCCGCCCGCTCGCCATGCGTGGGAAACAGTGCGCGCGGGGACAGGGGCGTGGCTGCCGCTGCCGGACGCCGCATCTGCCGGATGGGGGAGAAGCTGCGACGCGGCGGCCGGATGGAGGGAATGCTGGCCTACCCCTCGAGGTCGAGGGGTAGGGACGAGCGCGCCGGCTCGCGGCGGCAGATGCGGGCGAGGAGGTCCGACGCGGCGGCCGGACGGCCGAACGGCGACGCGTGGGTGCTAGCCGCTGGACAGGGGAGAAGATGGGGAAATGTGGCTGCTGCTGGATCAGGGAGAAGATGGGGCGTGGCTAGTACTGGACGGGGAGAAAATGCGGCGCCGCGGCCGGGTGGGCAGGGGAGGTGGGGTGCGCTGCCGCTCCGCTCGTCGACGGCGGTTGCAGCAGCGGCTGCCTGGACGGTAGAGGATGTGGCGTGGCCTCTGCTACTTGTGGGCACAGTACTGAAACTCTATATTTTTTTTAGTTTTCTGATATTTTTTAGAATTCTCGCCGGTCTTTATTTAAACCAACAAAATGTCTGTGGGTACAAAGTTAAGGTCGTGAGGCATGCCTAACCAGACATGACGACCAGCTGAAAGACTACTAGCAAACTTGACGAGATCATGAGCCTCGAAATTAAAATTTCTACATTCAAAAACAAAATTGCAAGAAAGAAAAAGACTCCTCCGTTCTGATATTTCATGTAGAATCGCTGCATGTGGTCCTCTGCTTCCGGAGTTGAGGTCTTCTGCCAGGGCCATTGCCTCTTTGCACGCATAAACTTCAAGGATCAAAGGATACATGATGCCACTGAACACAACAGCCGAAGAGCCGAGGTATTCTCCTGTGTACATCTTGCCATAGTGCAAGAGACAAGAGCGTGTCTCCATGAATCTTCCCCTCCGCACAGAGGACATGCATCTTGCACTGACATGTTTCTGTTTCGAAGAACATCCGTTGTCGGTAATGAATGCCGTGCCAGCCTCCATAAGAACACTCGAACTTTGGACGGAACTTGCAGCTTCCAGAGAGAGCTCTAAGCCTTCTCTTCTGATGAGGTTTCTGAGGGGCCCGCGCGCCCTTCTAACCAACTCTCCCTTTCTATCTTTGTGCTGATGATCATTCGGTAGACTGAGCTAACCGAGAAATTACCTTTCTTATCCGGATACCATGCCCATGAGTCAGGAACATCTCGCATGCATGCAGGTATTTTTAGGATTTCGCCCGCATCAACTGGCAAAAATACACTCCTCACTAGATCTTCATTCCAGGACGCCAACGCTGGAAGGAGTAGCTCATGCACCATGCGTGGTGGGTTAGCAACCAGCGATAAGATCGGTCGACGTGAGGCCTTCTTCGGTATCCAGTTGTCTGACCATATATCTGTACTCTGGCCATTGCCAATTCTGCTAATGATCCCTTGCTTCATAATATCCCTTCCTTCCAATATTGCTCTCCAAATTTATGATGGCCTAGATACCAATTCTGCCGAGAGGATGATTCCATTAGGATAATAAGAAGCCTTCAAAATCCTCGCACTCAGGGAGGTTGGCTCCTGAAGAAGTCTCCATGCCTGTCGCGCCAGTAAAGCCAAGTTAAACAGCTCAAGATCTCTGAAGCCCAAACCTCCCAGATACTTAGGTCTTGTCATCACCTCCCAAGATACCCATGCTGGTTTTCGTTTACCCTGTTTGCAACCCCACCAATTTTTTTTGAATAATGGCACTTATGTTCTCACACAGCCCCCTGGGGAGTTTGAAACATGACATTGAAAAAACAGGTACAGCCTGGGCAACAGACTTAATTAGCACATCCTTCCCTCCTGCTGACAGTAGTTTTCCCATCCATCCTTTTACCTTCTCCCAAATTCTATCACTTAAATATTTGAAAGTCCCCTTTTTGGAGTGTCCTACATCCGTAGGTAACCCCAAATATTTGTCACTCAACGATTCATTGGGAACATGAAGATGGCCTTTCACTGCCGATCTTACAATTTCCGGGCACCCCTTGCTGAAAAATATAGAGGATTTCTCTCTGTTTATTCTCTGTCCCGATGCCGCACAGTAGGTCTCCAGTAGGTTTGATACCTCTTCAGCTCCATTAACACTTGCCCTAAAAACAGCAGACTGTCATCCGCGAATAATAGGTGGTTTACTGACGGTGTCGTTGGTGCCACCTTAATTCCGCCAACCTGGGATGACTGGTTTTGTGATTTCAAAAGGCACGAAAGGCCCTCTGCTGCCAACAAGAACAGGTATGGAGAAATAGGATCTCCCTGCTGAATACCTCTGGAGGGTTTGAACTCCTCCAGTTTCAAGCCATTAAATAAAATTGATAAAGAGACTGAAGATACCATGTTCATAATGATGGAGACCCATGGTGCTGCAAACCCTAGTTTCTCCATAATGGCTTTGAGGTAACTCCACTCAACTCTGTCATAAGCCTTCATCATATCTAACTTCAATGCACAAAAACTGTTATTCTTCGACCGGTTTCTCTTCATAAAATGTAGACACTCATAGACTGAAGATACCATGTTCATAATGATGGAGACCCATGGTGCTGCAAACCCTAGTTTCTCCATAATGGCTTTGAGGTAACTCCACTCAACTCTGTCATAAGCATTCATCATATCTAACTTCAATGCACAAAAACTGTTATTCTTCGACCGGTTTCTCTTCATAAAATGTAGACACTCATAGGCTGAGATTATGTTGTCTGTGATGAGCCTCCCCGGAACAAAGGCCGATTGCTCCTCTCATATGATATCAGGTAAGATCACTTTGAGACGGTTTGAAAGTACCTTCGATGCTATTTTGTAAAATATATTAGAAAGGCTGATGGGTCGGAACTGAGTCAAAAGTGTTGGATTTGCTACCTTTGGTATTAAAACCAGCAAAGTATCATTTATGCATGCGGGACTTTCTTCACCCCTTAGAATACCAAGAACTGCATTGGTGACCGAGGCCCCACATATGTCCCAGTGTCTCTGAAAGAAGTGGGCTGGGTGAAGGAAATATGCCCTAGAGGCAATAATAAAGTTATTATTTATTTCCTTATATCATGATAAATGTTTATTATTCATGTTAGAATTGTATTAACCGGAAACATAATACATGTGTGAATACATAGACAAACAGAGTGTCACTAGTATGCCTCTACTTGACTAGCTCGTTAATTGAAGATGGTTATGTTTCCTAACCATGAACAAAAGAGTTGTTATTTGATTAACGGGATCACATCATTAGAAGAATGATGTGATTGACATGACCCATTCCATTAGCTTAGCACCCGATCGTTTAGTATGTTGCTATTGCTTTCTTCATGACTTATACATGTTCCTATGACTATGAGATTATGCAACTCCCGTTTGCCGGAGGAACACTTTGTGTGCTACCAAACGTTACAACGTAACTGGGTGATTATAAAGGAGCTCTACAGGTGTCTCCAAAGGTAAATGTTGGGTTGGCGTATTTCGAGATTAGGATTTGTCACTCCGATTGTCGGAGAGGTATCTCTGGGCCCTCTCGGTAATGCACATCATATAAGCCTTGCAAGCATTGCAACTAATGAGTTAGTTGCGAGATGATGTATTACAGAACGAGTAAAGAGACTTGCCGGTAACGAGATTGAACTAGGTATTGAGATACCGACGATCGAATCTCGGGCAAGTAACATACCGATGACAAAGGGAACAAAGTATGTTGTTATGCGGTCTGACCGATAAAGATCTTCGTAGAATATGTGGGAGCCAATATGAGCATCCAGGTTCCGCTATTGGTTATTGACCGGAGACGTGTCTCAGTCATGTCTACATTGTTCTCGAACCCGTAGGGTCCGCACGCTTAAGTTTTCGATGACAGTTATATTATGAGTTTATGAGTTTTGATGTACCGAAGGAGTTCGGAGTCCCGAATGAGATCGGGGACATGATGAGGAGTCTCAAAATGGTCGAGACATAAATATCGATATATTGGACGACTATATTCGGACATCAGAAAGGTTCCGAGTGATTCGGGTATTTTCGGAGGTACCGGGGAGTTACGTGAATACGAGGAAGAAGCAATGGGCCTTAATGGGCCTTAGTGGAAAGGACCAGGAGGTGCCGCGCGCCCCTCCCAAGCCCAGTCCAAATTGGACAAGGGGTTTGGGGCGCGGCCCCTCTCTCCCTTCTTTCCCCTCTTCCCCCTTTCCCCTCTTCTCCTAGTTGGACTAGGAAAGGTGGAAACCTACTCCAACTAGGAGTAGGAATCCTACTCCTCCTTGGCGCGCCCACAAGGGCCGGCCGGCCTCCCCCTTGCTCCTTTATATACGGGGGTAGGGGGCACCCCATAGACACACAAGTTGATCCACGTGATCATATTCCTAGCCATGTGCGGTGCCCCCTTCCACCATAATCCTCGATAATATTGTAGCGGTGCTTAGGCGAAGCCCTGCGACGGTAGTACATCAAGTTCGTCACCACGCCGTCATGCTGACGGAACTCTTCCCCGACACTTTGCTGGATCGGAGTCCGGGGATTGTCATCGAGCTGAACATGTGCTAGAACTCGGAGGTGCCGTAGTTTCGGTGCTTGATCGGTCGGGCCGTGAAGACGTACGACTACATCAACCGCGTTGTGCTAACGCTTCGGCTGTCGGTCTACAAGGGTACGTAGATCACACTCTTCTCTCGTTGCTATGCATCACCATGATCTTGCGTGTGCGTAGGAAATTTTTTGAAATTACTACGTTCCCCAACAGTGGTATCAGAGCCTAGGTTTTATGAGTTGATGTTATATGCACGAGTAGAACACAAGTGAGTTGTGGGCGATATAAGTCATACTGCTTACCAGCATGTCATACTTTGGTTCGGCGGTATTGTTGGACGAAGTGGCCCGAACCAACATTACGCGTACGCTTACGCGAGACCGGTTCTCCCGACGTGCTTTGCACAAAGGTGGCTAGCGGGTGACAGTTTCTCCAACTTTAGTTGAACCGAGTGTGGCTACGCCCGGTCCTTGCGAAGGTTAAAACAGCACCAACTTGACAAACTATCGTTGTGGTTTTGATGCGTAGGTAAGATTGGTTCTCGCTTAAGCCCTTAGCAACCACGTAAAACTTGCAACAACAAAGTAGAGGACATCTAACTTGTTTTTGCAGGGCATGTTGTGATGTGATATGGTCAAGACATGATGCTAAATTTTATTGTATGAGATGATCATGTTTTGTAACCGAGCTATCGGCAACTGGCAGGAGCCATATGGTTGTCTCTTTATTGTATGCAATGCAATCGCACTATAATGCTTTACTTTATCACTAAGCGGTAGCGATAGTCGTGAAAGTATAAGATTGGCGAGACGACAACGATGCTACGATGGAGATCAAGGTGTCGCGCCGGTGATGATGGTGATCACGACGGTGCTTTGAAGATGGAGATCACAAGCACAAGATGATGATAGCCATATCATATCACTTATATTGATTGCATGTGATGTTTATCTTTTATGCATCTTATCTTGCTTTGATTGACGGTAGCATTATAAGATGATCTCTCACTAATTATCAAGAAGTGTTCTCCCTGAGTATGCACCGTTGCGAAAGTTCTTCGTGCTGAGACACCACGTGATGATCGGGTGTGATAGGCTCTATGTTCAAATACAACGGGTGCAAAACAGTTGCACACGCGGAATACTCAGGTTATACTTGACGAGCCAAGCATATACAGATATGGCCTCGGAACACGGAGACCGAAAGGTCGAGCGTGAATCATATAGTAGATATGATCAACATAGTGATGTTCACCAATGAAACTACTCCATCTCATGTGATGATCGGACATGGTTTAGTTGATTTGGATCACGTAATCACTTGGAGGATTAGAGGGATGTCTATCTAAGTGGGAGTTCTTAAGTAATATGATTAAATTGAACTTAAATTTATCATGAACTTAGTCCTGGTAGTATTTTGCAAATTATGTTGTAGATCAATAGCTCGCGTTGTTGCTTCCCTGTGTTTATTTTGATATGTTCCTAGAGAAAATTGTGTTGAAAGATGTTAGTAGCAATGATGCGGATTGGATCCATGATCTGAGGTTTATCCTCATTTGTTGCACAGAAGAATTATGTCCTTGATGCACCGCTAGGTGACAGACCTATTGCAGAAGCAGATGAAGACGTTATGAACGTTTGGCTAGCTCAATATGATGACTACTTGATAGTTTAGTGCACCATGCTTAATGGCTTAGAATCGGGACTTCAAAGACGTTTTGAACGTCATGGACCATATGAGATGTTCCAGGAGTTGAAGTTAATATTTCAAGCAAATACCCGAGTTGAGAGATATGAAGTCTCCAACAAGTTCTATAGCTAAAAGATGGAGGAGAATCGCTCAACTAGTGAGCATGTGCTCAGATTGTCTAGGTACTACAATCGCTTGAATCAAGTGGGAGTTAATCTTCCAGATAAGATGGTGATTGACAGAATTCTCTAGTCACCATCACCAAGTTAGTAGAACTTTGTGATGAACTATAATATGCAAGGGATAACGGAAACAACTCCCAAGCTCTTCGTGATGATGAAATCAACGAAGGCAGAAATCAAGAAAAACATCAAGTGTTGATGGTTGACAAGACCACTAGTTTCAAGAAAAGGGCAAAGGGAAGAAGGGGAACTTCAAGAAGAACGGCAAGCAAGTTGCTGCTCAAGTGAAGAAGCCCAAGTCTAATCCTAAGCCTGAGACTAAGTGCTTCTACTACAAAGGGACTGGTCACTGGAAGCAGAACTACCCCAAGTGATTGGCGGATAAAAAGGATGGCAAAGTGAACATAAGTATATTTGATATACATGTTATTGATATGTACTTTACTAGTGTTTATAGCAACCCCTCAGTATTTGATACTAGTTCAGTTGCTAAGATTAGTAACTCGAAACGGGAGTTGCAGAATAAACAGAGACTAGTTAAGGGTGAAGTAACGATGTGTGTTGGAAGTGGTTCCAAAATTGATATGATCATCATCGCACACTCCCTATACTTTCGGGATTAGTGTTGAACCTAAATAAGTGTTATTTGGTGTTTGCGTTGAGCATGAATATGATTTGATCATGTTTATTGTAATATGGTTATTCATTTAAGTAAGAGAATAAGTTGTTGTTCTGTTTACATGAATAAAACCTTATATGGTTACACAGTCAATGAAAATAGTTCGTTGGATCTCGATCGTAGTGATGCACATAAACATAATATTGAAACCAAAAGATGCAAAGTTAATAATGATAGTGCAAACTTATTTGTGGCACTGCCGTTTAGGTCATATTGGTGTAAAGCGCATGAAGAAACTCCATGCTAATGGGCTTTTGGAATCACTTGATTATGAATCAGTTGATGCTTGCGAACCATGCCTCATGGGCAAGATGACTAAGACTCCGTTCTTCGGAACAATGGAGCGAGCAACAGATTTGTTGGAAATCATACATACTGATGTATGTGGTCCGATGAATATTGAGGCTCGCGACAGGTATCATTATTTTCTGTTCTTCACAGATAATTTGAGCAGATGTGAGTATATCTACTTGATGAAACATAAGTCTGAAACATTTGAAAAGTTCAAAGAATTTCAGAGTGAAGTGGAAAATCATCGTAACAAGAAAATAAAGTTTCTACGATCTGATCGTGGAGAAGAGTATTTGAATTACGAGTTTGTCTTCAGTTAAAACAATGTGAAATAGTTTCACTACTCACGCCACCTGGAACACCACAGTGTAATGGTGTGTTCGAACGTCGTAATCGTACTTTATTTGATATGGTGCGATCTATGATGTCTCTTACAGATTTACCGCTATTGTTTTGGCGTTATGCATTAGAGACAACTACATTCACGTTAAATAGGGCACCATCTAAATCCGTTTGAGATGACACCGTATGAACTATGGTTTAGCAAGAAACCTAAGCTGCCGTTTCTTAAAATTTGAGGTTGCAATGCTTATGTGAAAAAGTTTCAACTTGATAAGCTCAAACCTAAATCAGAGAAGTACGTCTTCATAGGATATCCAAAGGAAACTATTGGATACACCTTCTATCACAGATCCGAAGGCAAGACTTTTGTTGCTAAATTTGGAAACTTTCTAGAGAAGGAGTTTCTCTCGAAAGAAGTGAGTAGGAGGAAAGTAGAAAACTTGATAAGGTAATTGTACCTTCTCCCTTATTGGAAAGTAGTTCATCACAGAAATCTGTTCTTGCGACTACTACACCAATTAGTGAGGAAGCTAATGATGATGATCATGTAACTTCAGATCAAGTTACTACCGAATCTCGTAGGTAAACCAGAGTGAGATCCGCACCAGAGTGGTACGGTAATCCTGTTCTGGAAGTCATGTTACTAGACCATGACGAACTTGTGAACTATGAGGAAGCGATGATGAGCCCAGATTCCGCGAAATGGTTTAAGGCCATGAAATCTGAGATATGATCCATGTATGAGAACAAAGTATGGACTTTGATGGATTTGCCCGATGAACGGCAAGCCATAGAAAATAAATGGATCTTCAAGAGGAAGACGGACGCTGATAGTAGTGTTACTATCTACAAAGCTAGACTTGTCGAAAAAGGTTTTTGACAAAGTTCAAGGTGTTGACTACGATGAAATTTTCTCACTCGTAGCGATGCTTAAGTCTGTCCAAATCATGTTAGCAATTGCCGCATTTTTATGAAATCTGGCAAATGGATAAACAAAACTACATTCCTTAATGGATTTAAAGAAGAGTTGTATATGATGCAACCAGAAGGTTTTGTCAATCCTAAAGGTGCTAACAAAATATGCAAGCTCCAGCGATCCATCTATGGACTGGTGCAAGCATCTCGGAGTTGGAATATACGCTTTGATAAGTTGATCGAAGCATATAGTTTTATGCAGACTTATGGTGAAGCCTGTATTTACAAAAACTGAGTGGGAGCACTACAACATTTCTGATAAGTATATGTGAATGACATATTGTTGATCGGAAATAATGTAGAATTATTCTGCAAAGCATAAAGGAGTGTTTTGAAAGAAGTTTTTCAAAAAAGACCTCGGTGAAGCTGCTTACATATTAAGCATCAAGATCTATAGAGATATATCAAGATGCTTGATAAGTTTTTTTTCAATGAGTACATACCTTGACAATATTTTGAAGTAGTTCAAAAATTGGAACAGTCAAAGAAAGAGTTCTTGGATGTGTTACAAGGTGTGAAATTGAGTAAGACTCAAAACCCAACCACGGCAGAAGATAGAAAGAGAATGAAAGTCATTCCCTATGCCTCAGCCATCGGTTCTATAAAGTATGTCATGCTGTGTACCAGATCTATTGTATACCCTACACTATGTTAAGCAAGGGAGTACAATAGTGATCTAAGAGTAGATCACTGGACAGTGGTCAAAATTATCCTTAGTGGAATAAGGAAATATTTCTCAATTATGGAGGTGACAAAAAGGTTCATCGTAAAAAGTTACGTCGATGCAAGTTTTGACACAGATCTGGATGACTCTAAGTCTCGATCTAGATACATATTGAAAGTGGGAGCAATTAGTTAGAATAGCTCCGTGCAGAGCATTGTAGACATAGAATTCGCAAAATACTTACGGATCTGTATGTGACAGACCCGTTGACTAAAATTATCTCACAAGCAAAACATGATCACACCTTAGTACTCTTGGGGTGTTAATCACATAGCGATGTGAACTAGATTATTGACTCTAGTAACCATTTGAGTGTTGGTCACATAATGATGTGAACTATTGGTGTTAAATCACATGGCAATGTGAACTAGATTATTGACTCTAGTGCAAGTGGGAGACTGAAGGAAATATGCCCTAGAGGCAGTAATAAAGTTATTATTTATTTCCTTATATCATGATAAATATTTATTATTCATGCTAGAATTGTATTAACCGGAAACATAATACATGTGTGAATACATAGACAAACAGAGTGTCACTAGTATGCCTCTACTTGACTAGCTCGTTAATCGAAGATGGTTATGTTTCCTAACCATGAACAAAAGAGTTGTTATTTCATTAACGGGATCACATCATTAGAAGAATGATGTGATTGACATGACCCATTCCATTAGCTTAGCACCCGATCGTTTAGTATGTTGCTATTGCTTTCTTCATGACTTATACATGTTCCTATGACTATGAGATTATGCAACTCCCATTTGCCGGAGGAACACTTTGTGTGCTACCAAACGTCACAACGTAACTGGGTGATTATAAAGGAGCTCTACAGGTGTCTCCAAAGGTAAATGTTGGGTTGGCGTATTTCGAGATTAGGATTTGTCACTCCGATTGTCGGAGAGGTATCTCTGGGCCCTCTCGGTAATGCACATCACATAAGCCTTGCAAGCATTGCAAATAATGAGTTAGTTGTGAGATGATGTATTACAGAACGAGTAAAGAGACTTGCCGGTAACGAGATTGAACTAGGTATTGAGATACCGACGATCGAATCTCGGGCAAGTAACATACCGATGACAAAGGGAACAAAGTATGTTGTTATGCGGTCTGACCGATAAAGATCTTCGTAGAATATGTGGGAGCCAATATGAGCATCTAGGTTCCGCTATTGGTTATTGACCGGAGACGTGTCTCGGTCATGTCTACATTGTTCTCGAACCCGTAGGGTCCGCACGCTTAAGGTTTCGATGACAGTTATATTATGAGTTTATGAGTTTTGATGTACCGAAGGAGTTCGGAGTCCCGGATGAGATCGGGGACATGACGAGGAGTCTCGAAATGGTCGAGACGTAAAGATCGATATATTGGATGACTATATTCGGACATCGGAAAGGTTCCGAGTGATTCGGGTATTTTCAGAGGTACCTGGGAGTTACGGGAATACGAGGAAGAAGCAATGGGCCTTAATCGGCCTTAGTGGAAAGGACCAGGAGGTGGCGCGCGCCCCTCCCAAGCCCAGTCCGAATTGGACAAGAGGTTTGGGGCGCGACCCCTCTCTCCCTTCTTTCCCCTCTTCCCCCCTTTCCCCCCTTCTCCTGGTCTCTACTCCTAATGGAGCAGTTGGTAGTCTCGCTTCCAGGTTTTTTTTCGTCCCACCACTTTCGTCCGGTTTTTTTCATAGGTTAACCGTCGTAGATTTTTTTCGTCGCCTCCCCCACTTCATCGGTTTATTTTCACTTCACCCTCTCACACAACGAAAAAAACTGAACGGATCAGAACTTTCCATACTGACGCAAATTATTTAGTAATATCTTTATGTAAAAGAATCAATCACAATCAATCTCTAAAGATCAAATCTAAATTAATTAATCTTCATAATGTTTGTTTCCTTCCGAATCACATCCATAACTTTCCTTCCTTGTTTGGGCAGAAACTGTTTGGTAGCAGAGATTAGGAAGCTTCCTATGAGTGTAGTAATAGGAAGTATTCTTTTTCTTGATGATCCGTTTCCATACTGACGCAAATTATTTAGTAATGTCTTTATGTAAAAAAATCAGTCACAATCAATCTCTAAAGATCAAATCTAAATTAATTAATCTTCATAACGTTTGTTTCCTTCCGAATCACGTCCATAACTTTCCTTCCTTGTTTGGGCAGAAACTGTTTGGTAGCAGAGATTAGGAAGCTTCCTATGAGTGTAGTAATAGGAAGTATTCTTTTTCTTGATGATTCGTTTTCATGCATGATGATAGTAAATTAGGCCAACATTCACCACTATTTATCAACGTCATCAATCGTATCCATTCCTACCAGTTTTAAGGGAATCTGCTCGCTATGTCTTTTTTAAGGGGATCCGCTCACTAAGTCGTCGTCGCACGTTATTTTCACAAGCAATTCTCCTAAAAAAGGCGTGGGTATTGGTAGTTGAACGCCCGCTAGGTTTTCCGCCTGTCCCATCCTCGCACTGTGCCGCCGCCACCCGTCGAATTTCCAGCCGCCCGAGCCCGTTAACTTCGCCAGCCATCGGGTCGACTGCCCCCGCCCCAAACCCCCATCCCCGAGCACTAGCTATCGCCGCGTTGCCGCCCCAAGCTCCACGCCACCGGGAACGAATCAAGCGCCGTCCCGACACCACCGTCGCCGGCCCAGCACCTCCAGCGTTGCATGGACAGCTTCAATGTGCAGTCTCCCTTGCTGCCTCACCTTCTGCCAGCACATGCAGCGGCGGGGTTGGACGCGTGCGTGCTTGCTAGCTTGCTCTCCGTGTGTACGTACTTGCTCTGCGTGCGTCGCACCGGCCAATGCGCATGATGCGTGTGTGCCTACTTTTCTGTATGTGTATGCCAGCGTGATGCGTGTGTGCGTTGCTGTGTGTGTATGATATAGATGGCCCGAGTATGTGCATGCTGTGCTCTGCTCTCTGCTGATCTATGTGTTGGTGCTCCCGCTATATGTTCATGCCATACAAATGAAATTTCTGTTAATCTTCTGACATGTTGAGTTGGTTCTCTCTGTCTTCTGAGGGGGTGAATGCAAAGCAGTCTATTAAGCCAGGCACTATTGTGAGCTAAATTGACAAAAAAATATTGGTAGCCATAGTTGTAGTTTAAGTAGTAGCGAGTTGTCTGATATGTATAAAGAGCCCGTTGCAACCGAGCCCGTTGCTAAATTGACAAAAAAGGTCGCCAGTGTCACTTGATATGTATGAGAATATTAAATGTATTATTAACATGATTAATATTGAACTCTTAAAGTTAATGTGGCCCCGTTGCAACGCACGGGCGTTCTTCTAGTTGGACTAGGAAAGGTGGAAAACTACTCCAACTAGGAGTAGGAATCCTACTCCTCCTTGGCGCGCCCACAAGGGCCGTTCGGCCTCCCCCTTGCTCCTTTATATACGGGGGCAGGGGGCACCCCATAGACACACAAGTTGATCCACGTGATCATATTCCTAGCCGTGTGCGGTGCCCCCTTCCACCATAATCCTCGATAATATTGTAGCGGTGCTTAGGCGAAGCCCTGCGACGGTAGTACATCAAGATCATCACCACGCCGTCGTGCTGACGGAACTCTTCCCCGACACTTTGCTGGATCGGAGTCCGGGGATTGTCATCGAGCTGAACGTGTGCTAGAACTCGGAGGTGTCGTAGTTTCGGTGCTTGATCGGTCGGGCCGTGAAGACGTACGACTACATCAACCGCGTTGTGCTAACGCTTTCACTGTCGGTCTAAAAGGGTACGTAGATCACACTCTTCTCTCGTTGCTATGCATCACCATGATCTTGCGTGTGCATAGGAATTTTTTTGAAATTACTACGTTCCCCAACACTGGGTACCCATCCGACCCGGGGGCCTTCTTGGGAAACATTTGGAAGAGTGCAGTTTTAACTTCCTCTTCCTTAAATGGAGCCATGAGACTGTCATTTTGTTGGAAATATGCCCTAGAGGCAATAATAAATTGATTATTATTATATTTCCTTGTTCATGATAATCTTTTATTATCCATGCTGGAATTGTATTGATAGGAAACTCAGATACATGTGTGGATACATAGACAACACCATGTCCCTAGTAAGCCTCTAGTTGACTAGCTCGTTGATCAATAGATGGTTACGGTTTCCTGACCATGGACATTGGATGTCATTGATAACGGGATCACATCATTGGGAGAATGATGTGATGGACAAGACCCAATCCTAAGCATAGCACTAGATCGTGTAGTTCGTATGCTAAAGCTTTTCTAATGTCAAGTATCATTTCCTTGGACCATGAGATTGTGCAACTCCCGGATACCGTAGGAGTGCTTTGGGTGTGCCAAACATCACAACGTAACTGGGTGGCTATAAAGGTACACTACGGGTATCTCCGAAAGTGTCTGTTGGGTTGGCATGAATCGAGACTGGGATTTGTCACTCCGTGTGACGGAGACGTATCTCTGGGCCCACTCGGTAGGACATCATCATAATGTGCACAATGTGATCAAGGAGTTGATCACGGGATGATGTGTTACGGAACGAGTAAAAGAGACTTGCCGGTAACGAGATTGAACAAGGTATCGGGATACCGACGATCGAATCTCGGGCAAGTATCGTACCGCTAGACAAAGGGAATTGTATACGGGATTGATTAAGTCCTTGACATCGTGGTTCATCCGATGAGATCATCGTGGAACATGTGGGAGCCAACATGGGTATCCAGATCCCGCTGTTGGTTATTGACCGGAGAACGTCTCGGTCATGTCTGCATGTCTCCCGAACCCGTAGGGTCTACACACTTAAGGTTCGATGATGCTAGGGTTATAAAGGAAGTTTGTATGTGGTTACCGAATGTTGTTCGGAGTCCCGGATGAGATCCCGGACGTCACGAGGAGTTCCGGAATGGTTCGGAGGTAAAGATTTATATATGGGAAGTCCTGTTTTGGTCACCGGAAAGGTTTCGGGGTTTATCGGTAATGTACCGGGACCACCGGAGGGGTCCGGGGGTCCACCGGGGGGGGGCATGGGCCCCAGAGGCATACATGGGCAAAGTGTGAGAAGGCACCAGCCCCTAGGTGGGCTGGGGCGCCTCCCACTAAGGCCCATGCGCCTAGAAGGGGAGAGGGGGCAAACCCTAAGGGCAGATGGGCCCTAAGGCCCATACTCCCTGCGCTCCCTCTCCTCCCCCCTTGTGGCCGCTGTTGGGGATATACATAACAGGTAGGCCCACGAAGGGTCGAAATATCATGAAGCATGGGGCCCACACAACATGTGGGTCCAGGTCAATTTCATACAGACACACTATCCACTCGGACAAGCAGCATACTATCCACTCGACCAAGCAACATACCATCCACTCGGATGACGGCTCACCACTCGACCGTACGACTCACTCGGATATACGAAGACCAGCAGGCAGCAAGGCAGTCAGCATCTTTCTAATAGTGAGGGCTTAATAGCGGGCTGGCATTATGGCATTCAAACCCCACTTTGTAACATAGGAGGTGAGGGGGTGGCGCACTCTATATAAGCCACCCCCCACCACTAGACAAGGGGGGGCTTCCACCTCACTCTTTCTTCACCATTAGTCTCAGGACTTAGCTCAGGCATGGGGATCCGTTCCTCTCTCTCACATACATTGTAATCTCCGGATATATACTCAGATAAAACAAAGCCTCTCCGGAGCACGAGACGTAGGGTTGTTATCTCCACCGTGAGAGGCCCGATCTCGCTAAAACCACCGTGTCACCCATATGCATCTCGATAGATCATGCTCCGTTATACTACCCCTATTCTACTGTCAGACTTAGAACCACGACAGTTGGCGCCCACCGTGGGGCATGGCGTCTATCGAACCATGATGCAAATGGTTTTTTCTCCAATCTTCAACAGCAAATCAACTACCATCGCCAGAGAAATTGGCTGCTAGAGCTCTACTCATCGCACCATTCGTACAAACAAAAGGACCAGGGAAGTATCCATTCGATCTAGTCTCTTTACAATACATTGTCTAACAATGAGTTTGTCTTTTCCTCCTGTAGGATCAGACACACCCATGCATGAATAAATCAGAGAAGAGACGAGGAAGGGAAAAGGGCATCAACACGGCGCTCGACAGTCCATCTGACAACACGGGCGCTCAGCTGTGGTCACCATGACGCGTGCGCAGGCCTGGCGTTGAAGCCGCCTCTCCGCGATACCCTGACACGGCACGTTGCGGGGGCGTCCCTCGTGAACCGCCGCGCGGCGACCTCCGCGCTGGATGCACGGGCGGCACGCGGCACCAACGCCGGAGCCGTCCACGTCTCCGATCAGCTCCGCCCACGCGCGGCCTCGCAGGAAGACGCCGCCCCGCACTCGGATCCATCGCGGCCAAAAACCGCTGCTGCCGTGGTTAACCAGGGAGTTCTGCGCCCCATCTTTCACTTTCCTTCTAACCTTAATTCCTTTCCATTTATTTCCTGCATGCAAGGGATAAACAGCCATGGGAGAGGGAAACTTCCTTACATGCATGAACGGCCTTAACTCTTGCTTAACTGCCACTAATTAAAGCCTCCTGCATGCGCATACAGGTTCAGGACGTGGACCTCATAACCCTTCCGAGGAGTTAATTGACCGCCTCATTAAGCGGCCAGTTAGTGGGGATTTCCAGCCTCGGTTACCTGATTACGGCGGCCAAAGAGCGCTTTACTTCCGCTATTTCTGCACCAATTAATGGGTGCATGCATGCAGGTATAACCACACAGCATATTAACCGTGGCTTTATTTGCAAACTCGCAGGGTCATACGAGGGATCTTTCGAACGGAAACAAATAACACACAGCTGACGCCGAGCAGCTCCTTACCCGGCCCCGATCGTCTCCTCCCTCTGGTGCAGAGTAGCTCTTCCTTCCGGCGTCAAGCGACTCATCCCTCCATCATCGGGACTGAACACAGATAGACTCGGGAGAACGACCCGGTTACTCGGGAGAATCCACTCAGATGCATTGCACTCCCGGACAGCTTCAGGCACTCGGTGGTCCCTCCCTCCGGCATCGGTTAGCTGGCACATCGCGCGGGCACCTGCGGCTCGACGACGGCCCCAGGAGCACCTCCTTCCGGCATCGACTGAACGGGCGCGCGGCAGCGACTCCTTCTGGCTTCAGCTGCTCGACAGTACTACACAGACCAGTTCCAGTACACGGCGGTTTTACTCGGAGTGAGACTAAAGCTCACTGGAACAACGGTCCACTCGGGCAGTCTGCTAGCACTCAAACACCCGCGCATCATTGCCACTCGGATGTTCGCGACTTCATCAACCTGTCTGACGGCCGCCCCGCGCATCATCATTCCGTGGACGCGTCTACATCACTAGAACGCCTTGCGCGTCGCCACTCCGCGGACGGGTCTACTTCACTCGGACGCCCCGCGCATCTCCACTCCGCGGGACGGGTCTACTTCACTCGACCACCCCACGCATTACACTCCGCGGACGGGTCTACTTCACTCGGTTGGTCACCTCATCACCACTCGGCCGCCCGCGCGTCGCCACTCGGTTGGTCACCTCATCACCACTCGGCCGCCCCGCGCGTCGCCACTCGGTTGGTCACCTCATCACCACTCGGCCGCCGCGCGTCGCCACTCGGTTGGTCACCTCATCACCACTCGGCCGCCCGCGCGTCGCCACCGGTTGGTCACCTCATCACCACTCGGCCGCCCGCGCGTCGCCACTCGGTTGGTCACCTCATCACCACTCGGCCGCCCGCGCGTCGCCATCGGTTGGTCACCTCATCACCACTCGGCCGCCCCGCGCGTCGCCACTCGGTTGGTCACCTCATCACCACTCGGCCGCCCCGCGCGTCGCCACTCGGTTGGTCACCTCATCACCACTCGGCCGCCCCGCGCGTCGCCACTCGGTTGGTCACCTCATCACCACTCGGCCGCCCGCGCGTCGCCACTCGGTTGGTCACCTCATCACCACTCGGCCGCCCGCGCGTCGCCACTCGGTTGGTCACCTCATCACCACTCGGCCGCCCCGCGCGTCGCCACTCGGTTGGTCACCTCATCACCACTCGGCCGCCGCGCGTCGCCACTCGGTTGGTCACCTCATCACCACTCGGCCGCCCGCGCGTCGCCATCGGTTGGTCACCTCATCACCACTCGGCCGCCCGCGCGTCGCCACTCGGTTGGTCACCTCATCACCACTCGGCCGCCGCGCGTCGCCACTCGGTTGGTCACCTCATCACCACTCGGCCGCCCGCGCGTCGCCACTCGGTTGGTCACCTCATCACCACTCGGCCGCCCGCGCGTCGCCACTCGGTTGGTCACCTCATCACCACTCGGCCGCCCGCGCGTCGCCACTCGGTTGGTCACCTCATCACCACTCGGCCGCCCGCGCGTCGCCACTCGGTTGGTCACCTCATCACCACTCGGCCGCCCGCGCGTCGCCACTCGGTTGGTCACCTCATCACCACTCGGCCGCCGCGCGTCGCCACTCGGTTGGTCACCTCATCACCACTCGGCCGCCCGCGCGTCGCCATCGGTTGGTCACCTCATCACCACTCGGCCGCCCGCGCGTCGCCACTGGTTGGTCACCTCATCACCACTCGGCCGCCCGCGCGTCGCCACTCGGTTGGTCACCTCATCACCACTCGGCCGCCCGCGCGTCGCCACTCGGTTGGTCACCTCATCACCACTCGGCCGCCCGCGCGTCGCCACTCGGTTGGTCACCTCATCACCACTCGGCCGCCCGCGCGCCACTCGGTTGGTCACCTCATCACCACTCGGCCGCCCCGCGCGTCGCCACTCGGTTGGTCACCTCATCACCACTCGGCCGCCCGCGCGTCGCCACTCGGTTGGTCACCTCATCACCACTCGGCCGCCCGCGCGTCGCCACTCGGTTGGTCACCTCATCACCACTCGGCCGCCCGCGCGTCGCCACTCGGTTGGTCACCTCATCACCACTCGGCGCCCCGCGCGTCGCCACTCGGTTGGTCACCTCATCACCACTCGGCCGCCCCGCGCGTCGCCACTCGGTTGGTCACCTCATCACCACTCGGCCGCCCGCGCGTCGCCACTCGGTTGGTCACCTCATCACCACTCGGCCGCCCGCGCGTCGCCACTCGGTTGGTCACCTCATCACCACTCGGCCGCCCCGCGTCGCCACGGTTGGTCACCTCATCACCACTCGGCCGCCTCCGCGCGTCGCCACTCGGTTGGTCACCTCATCACCACTCGGCCGCCCCGCGCGTCGCCACTCGGTTGGTCACCTCATCACCACTCGGCCGCCGCGCGTCGCCACTCGGTTGGTCACCTCATCACCACTCGGCCGCCCGCGCGTCGCCACTGGTTGGTCACCTCATCACCACTCGGCCGCCCGCGCGTCGCCACTCGGTTGGTCACCTCATCACCACTCGGCCGCCCGCGCGTCGCCACTCGGTTGGTCACCTCATCACCACTCGGCCGCCCGCGCGTCGCCACTCGGTTGGTCACCTCATCACCACTCGGCCGCCCGCGCGTCGCCACTCGGTTGGTCACCTCATCACCACTCGGCCGCCCGCGCGTCGCCACTCGGTTGGTCACCTCATCACCACTCGGCCGCCCGCGCGTCGCCACTCGGTTGGTCACCTCATCACCACTCGGCCGCCCCGCGCGTCGCCACTCGGTTGGTCACCTCATCACCACTCGGCCGCCCGCGCGTCGCCACCGGTTGGTCACCTCATCACCACTCGGCCGCCGCGCGTCGCCACTCGGTTGGTCACCTCATCACCACTCGGCCGCCCGCGCGTCGCCACTCGGTTGGTCACCTCATCACCACTCGGCCGCCGCGCGTCGCCACTCGGTTGGTCACCTCATCACCACTCGGCCGCTCCGCGCGTCGCCACTCGGTTGGTCACCTCATCACCACTCGGCCGCCCCGCGCGTCGCCACCAGGTTGGTCACCTCATCACCACTCGGTCCGCTCCGCGCGTCGCCACTCGGTTGGTCACCTCATCACCACTCGGCCGCCCCGCGCGTCGCCATCGGTTGGTCACCTCATCACCACTCGGCCGCTCCGCGCGTCGCCACTCGGTTGGTCACCTCATCACCACTCGGCCGCTCCGCGCGTCGCCACTCGGTTGGTCACCTCATCACCCACTCGGCCGCCCCGCGCGTCGCCACCAGGGTTGGTCACCTTCATCACCACTCGGGCCGCTCCCGCGCGTCGCCACTCAGGTTGGTCACCTCATCACCACTCGGCCGCTCCGCGCGTCGCCACTCGGTTGGTCACCTCATCACCACTCGGCCGCCCCGCGCGTCGCCACCAGTTGGTCACCTCATCACCACTCGGCCGCTCCGCGCGTCGCCACTCGGTTGGTCACCTCATCACCACTCGGCCGCCCGCGCGTCGCCACCAGGTTGGTCACCTCATCACCACTCGGCCGCCCCGCGCGTCGCCCGGTTGTCCCAACCACCGGCCCCGGCCTCGGTGGTCACCTCATCACCACTCGGCCGCTCCGCGCGTCGCCACTCGGTTGGTCACCTCATCACCACTCGGCCGCCCCGCGCGTCGCCACCAGGTTGGTCACCTCATCACCACTCGGCCGCTCCGCGCGTCGCCACTCGGTTGGTCACCTCATCACCACTCGGCCGCCCCGCGCGTCGCCACTCGGTTGGTCACCTCATCACCACTCGGCCGCCCGCGCGTCGCCACCAGGTTGGTCACCTCATCACCACTCGGCCGCTCCGCGCGTCGCCACTCGGTTGGTCACCTCATCACCACTCGGCCGCCCGCGCGTCGCCACTCGGTTGGTCACCTCATCACCACTCGGCCGCCCCGCGCGTCGCCACTCGGTTGGTCACCTCATCACCACTCGGCCGCTCCGCGCGTCGCCACTCGGTTGGTCACCTCATCACCACTTCGGCCGCCCCGCGCGTCGCCACTCGGTTGGTCACCTCATCACCACTCGGCCGCTCCGCGCGTCGCCACCTCGGTTGGTCACCTCATCACCACTCGGCCGCCCCGCGCGTCGCCACCGGTTGGTCACCTCATCACCACTCGGCCGCCCCGCGCGTCGCCACCGGTTGGTCACCTCATCACCACTCGGCCGCCCCGCGCGTCGCCTCTCGGTTGGTCACCTCATCACCACTCGGCCGCTCCGCGCGTCGCCACTCGGGTTGGTCACCTCATCACCACTCGGCCGCTCCGCGCGTCGCCACTCGGTTGGTCACCTCATCACCACTCGGCCGCCCCGCGCGTCGCCACTCGGTTGGTCACCTCATCACCACTCGGCCGCTCCGCGCGTCGCCACCAGGTTGGTCACCTCATCACCACTCGGCCGCTCCGCGCGTCGCCACCGGTTGGTCACCTCATCACCACTCGGGCCGCTCCCGCGCGTCGCCACTCGGTTGGTCACCTCATCACCACTCGGCCGCCCCGCGCGTCGCCACTCGGTTGGTCACCTCATCACCACTCGGCCGCCCCGCGCGTCGCCACTCGGTTGGTCACCTCATCACCACTCGGCCGTCCGCGCGTCGCCACTCGGTTGGTCACCTCATCACCACTCGGCCGCCCGCGCGTCGCCACCAGGTTGGTCACCTCATCACCACTCGGCCGCCCCGCGCGTCGCCACCAGGTTGGTCACCTCATCACCACTCGGCCGCTCCGCGCGTCGCCACTCGGTTGGTCACCTCATCACCACTCGGCCGCCCCGCGCGTCGCCACCAGGTTGGTCACCTCATCACCACTCGGCCGGCACCGCGCGTCGCCACTCGGTTGGTCACCTCATCACCACTCGGCCGCCCCGCGCGTCGCCACTCGGTGGTCACCTCATCACCACTCGGCGCTCCGCGCGTCGCCACTGGTTGGTCACCTCATCACCACTCCGGCCGCCCCGCGCGTCGCCATCGGTTGGTCACCTCATCACCACTCGGCCGCCCCGCGCGTCGCCACCAGGTTGGTCACCCTCATCACCACTCGGCCGCTCCGCGCGTCGCCACTCGGTTGGTCACCTCATCACCACTCGGCCGCCCCGCGCGTCGCCACCAGGTTGGTCACCTCATCACCACTCCGGCCGCTCCGCGCGTCGCCACTCGGTTGGTCACCTCATCACCACTCGGCCGCTCCGCGCGTCGCCACTCGGTTGGTCACCTCATCACCACTCGGCCGCCCCGCGCGTCGCCACCAGGTTGGTCACCTCATCACCACTCGGCCGCTCCGCGCGTCGCCACTCGGTTGGTCACCTCATCACCACTCGGCCGCCCCGCGCGTCGCCACCAGGTTGGTCACCTCATCACCACTCGGCCGCCCGCGCGTCGCCACTCGGTTGGTCACCTCATCACCACTCGGCCGCTCCGCGCGTCGCCACTCGGTTGGTCACCTCATCACCACTCGGCCGCCCCGCGCGTCGCCACCAGGTTGGTCACCTCATCACCACTCGGCCGCTCCGCGCGTCGCCACTCGGTTGGTCACCTCATCACCACTCGGCCGCCCCGCGCGTCGCCACAGGTTGGTCACCTCATCACCACTCGGCCGCTCCGCGCGTTCGCCACTCGGTTGGTCACCTCATCACCACTCGGCCGCTCCGCGCGTCGCCACTCGGTTGGTCACCTCATCACCCACTCGGCCGTCCCACGCGCGTCGGCCACTCAGGTTGGTCACCTCATCACCACTCGGCCGCTCCGCGCGTCGCCACTCGGTTGGTCACCTCATCACCACTCGGCCGCCCCGCGCGTCGCCACTCAGGTTGGTCACCTCATCACCACTCGGCCGCTCCGCGCGTCGCCACTCGGTTGGTCACCTCATCACCACTCGGGCCGCCCCGCGCGTCGCCACTCGGTTGGTCACCTCATCACCACTCGGCCGCCTCCGCGCGTCGCCACTCAGGTTGGTCACCTCATCACCACTCGGCCGCTCCGCGCGTCGCCACTCGGTTGGTCACCTCATCACCACTCGGCCGCCCGCGCGTCGCCACTAGGTTGGTCACCTCATCACCACTCGGCCGGCCCCCGCGCGTCGCCACTCGGTTGGTCACCTCATCACCACTCGGCCGCCCGCGCGTCGCCACCAGGTTGGTCACCTCATCACCACTCGGCCGCTCCGCGCGTCGCCACTCGGTTGGTCACCTCATCACCACTCGGCCGCCCCGCGCGTCGCCACCAGGTTGGTCACCTCATCACCACTCGGCCGCCGCCGCGCGTCGCCACTCGGTTGGTCACCTCATCACCACTCGGCCGCCCCGCGCGTCGCCAACTCGTTGGTACCTCATCACCACTCGGCCGCCCCGCGCGTCGCCACCAGGTTGGTCACCTCATCACCACTCGGCCGCTCCGCGCGTCGCCACTCGGCCATTGGGTCACCGTTCATCCAACCACTCGGCCGCCCGCGCGTTGCCACTCGGTTGGTCACCTCATCACCACTCGGCGGCCCCGCGCGTCGCCACTCAGGTTGGTCACCTCATCACCACTCGGCCGCTCCCGCGCGTCGCCACTCGTTGGTCCACCTCATCACCACTGCGGCCGCCCCGCGCGTTCGCCACTCGGTTGGTCACCTCATCACCACTCGGCCGCTCCGCGCGTCGCCACTCGGTTGGTCACCTCATCACCACTCGGCCGCTCCGCGCGTCGCCCACTCGGTTGGTCACCTCATCACCACTCGGCCGCTCCGCGCGTCGCCACTCGGTTGGTCACCTCATCACCACTCGGCCGCCCCGCGCGTCGCCACTCGGTTGGTCACCTCATCACCACTCGGCCCGCTCCGCGCGTCGCCACTCGGTTGGTCACCTCATCACCACTCGGCTGCCCCGCGCATCGCCACCAGGTTGGTCACCTCATCACCACTCGGCCGCTCCGCGCGTCGCCACTCGGTTGGTCACCTCATCACCACTCGGCCGCCCGCGCGTCGCCACCAGGTTGGTCACCTCATCACCACTCCGGCCGCTCCGCGCAGTCGGCCACTCGGTTTGGTCACCTCATCACCACTCGGCCGCCCCCGCGCGTTGCCACTCGGTTTGGTCACCTCATCACCACTCGGCCGCCCGCGCGTCGCCACCAGGTTGGTCACCTCATCACCACTCGGCCGCCCCGCGCGTCGCCACTCGGTTGGTCACCTCATCACCACTCGGCCGCCCCGCGCATTGCCACTCGGTTGGTCACCTCATCACCACTCGGCTGCCCCGCGCGTCGCCACCAGGTTGGTCACCTCATCAACACTCGGCCGCTCCGCGCGTCGCCACTCGGTTGGTCACCTCATCACCACTCGGCCGCCCCGCGCGTCGCCACTCGGTTGGTCACCTCATCACCACTCGGCCGCCCCGCGCGTCGCCACCAGGTTGGTCACCTCGTCACCACTCAGCCGCCCCGCGCGTCGCCACTCGGTTGGTCACCTCATCACCACTCGGCCGCTCCGCGCGTCGCCAGTCGGTTGGTCACCTCATCACCACTCGGCCGCCCCGCGCGTCGCCATCGGTTGGTCACCTCATCACCACTCGGCCGCTCCGCGCGTCGCCACTAGGTTGGTCACCTCATCACCACTCGGCCGCTCCGCGCGTCGCCACTCGGTTGGTCACCTCATCACCACTCGGCTGCCCCGCGCGTCGCCACCAGGTTGGTCACCTCATCACCACTCGGCCGCTCCGCGCGTCGCCACTCGGTTGGTCACCTCATCACCACTGGGCCGCCCCGCGCGTCGCCACCAGGTTGGTCACCTCATAACCACTCGGCCGCTCCGCGCGTCGCCACTCGGTTGGTCACCTCATCACCACTGGGCCGCCCCGCGCGTCGCCACTCGGTTGGTCACCTCATCACCACTCGGCCGCCCCGCGCGCCGCCACTCGGTTGGTCACCTCATCACCACTGGGCCGCTTTGCGCGTCGCCACTCGGTTGGTCACCTCATCACCACTCGGCCGCTCCGCGCGTCGCCACTCGGTTGGTCACCTCATCACCACTTGGCCGCCCCGCGCGTCGCCATCGGTTGATCACCTCATCAGCACTCGGCCGCCCCGCGCGTCGCCAATCGGTTGGTCACCTCATCACCACTCGACCGCCCTGCGCGCCTTCAGACAGCTAAGTCATTTTACATTCTGTTATTTTCGTCTTCCCGAGTATTCCATAATTCACACATCAGGTTCACTCGGAGGCCACACCACCGAGTGTACCTCTACGCTCGACTGCTTATTTTCACATACTTGCTTAGTACTGGTTATGTGACTCCGAAGTCCAACTTCCTTTTTTTCGCATATATCATTCACGAACACCATGTGTCGTTCTTCATTTCGAGTTTGCATCGGTCCTCCGGGGCTGCAACTCAGTCAAAACAATACACTTCCATTTTATTTTAGCCAGTATTCCAACAAGTTCAGTAGGATTTCTCGCATCGACAAGTGCGAACGAATCCTTCGCTCTTTTAAACTTTTGCTGGTCAACCAGCAAGCCCCTTGCACTCCCAGCGGGTGTCTATGGGTGTTATTCACACAAATCATTTCAGCACACATCAAATTTCCTCAAGAAATTATTGTGTTGACTTGTGCCATTTTTTACACAAGTTACCGCGATCACTCGACGGTCCTACGCGCCAACTTCATCGCTGCTCGGACTCGGTCTCCATACTGGTCCTAACGCACCACAACACTGACTTTGTCGCCCTGTTGATTTCAAACACGTCCGGCCAACCCCTCTATGGAATTCTCTTCATCATATCAATGATATAGACCTCGTCGGGCATGAGACAGATAAGTCCCTTTCATAATTAAACTTCACACTTCACTCTTTTGCGAGTTTGCTTCTTCCGAGCATCACTCGGAAGCTTCTCCTCATCTTTACCCAAATCCGACTCGATGAATTACAAATCATCCATTCAAAACTATATTTCTCATATTCCGACATGTCCGTTGTCGAAGCCTGTAGTATGCTCGGGGGCTACGCCGCACTCGGGGGCTGCATCTCATTTGGAATGACACTCTCCTAAGTGGTCGAGTACTTCATCACCAATCAGACCCTTCACTTCAACAAGTACGTTCGATCCGTCACTTTGACAAATTTCATAATCACCCAGACACTCTGCGTGCCATCTTCGTTCCTACTCAAATTCAGTTGTCGCACCGGTCTTGTTGCGCCACAGCCACACTACACCGACCTTGTCGCTACATCAGCTTCAAAAGCATCTGGCTAACTCCTTCAAGGACCATTTTTGCCACTCAGCTGGACACTTAGTCCTTCACTCGGCCGCCCCGCGCGTCGCCACTCGGTTGCACACGTCTTCATCACTTGGCCGCCCCGCGCGTCGCCACTCGGTTGTGTGCGTCTTCACCACTCGGCCGCCCCGCGCATCGCCACTCGGTTTTGCACGTCTTCACCACTCGGCCGCCCCGCGCGTCGCCACTCGGTTGCGCACGTCTTCATCACTCGTCCGCCCCGCGCGTCTCCACTCGGTTGTGTGCGTCTTCACCACTCGGCCGCCCCGCGCATCGCCACTTGGTTCTGCACGTCTTCACCACTCGCCCGCCCCGCGCGGCGCCACTCGGTTTTGCACGTCTTCAGCACTCGGCCGCCCCGCGCGTCGCCACTCGGTTGCGCACGTCTTCATCACTCGGCCGCCCCGCGCGTCGCCACTCGGTTGTGCGCGTCTTCACCACTCGGCCGCCCCGCGCATCGCCACTCGGTTTTGCACGTCTTCAGCACTCGGCCGCCCCGCGCGTCGCCACTCGGTTGCGCACGTCTTCATCACTCGGCCGCCCCGCGCGTCGCCACTCGGTTGTGTGCGTCTTCACCACTCGGCCGCCCCGCGCATCGCCACTCGGTTTTGCACGTCTTCATCACTCGGCCACCCCGCGCGTCGCCACTCGGTTGCGCACGTCTTCATCACTCGGCCGCCCCGCGCGTCGCCACTCGGTTGCGCACGTCTTCATCACTCGGCCGCCCCGCGCGTCGCCACTCGGTTGTGTGCGTCTTCACTACTCGGCCGCCCCGCGCATCGCCACTCGGTTTTGCACGTCTTCATCACTCGGCCGCCCCGCGCGTCGCCACTCGGTTGCGCACGTCTTCATCACTCGTCCGCCCCGCGCGTCTCCACTTGGTTCTGCACGTCTTCACCACTCGCCCGCCCCGTGCGGCGCCACTCGGTTTTGACACGTCCTCGCCCCTCGGCCGCCCCGCGCATCGCCACTCGGTCATACACGTCCTCGCCCCTCGGCCGCCCCGCGCGTCACCATCAGTTGGACATGTCTTTACCTCTACACCCCCAGCACGGGAACGGCTAAGTTACTCATATGGTCAAACCTCATATCACACTCTATAGCAAGCTTACCTCCTTCGAGCATCACTCGGGGGCTACGCGCGGCAGTTGGCCATGTCACCCTCAGGGGTTACGCCCATTTGGTCAACCTGTTGATCACATCAAGATATTCTTCTGACCATACATGCTCGGTTCGCCGAAGATCTATAAGTGAAGCACGTCCACTTGGATAAATACCCCTTTTCATGCAAAAGGGTAAAAATGAAGCGCCATCGCTGAATCGTACAGGCGACCTTACTCATCGTTCGTACAACCACCTCGTTACGCATCCATCCGATTGATTCAATTCCAGACAAAGATATTTGCCATGCCAACTGCATGGAGGTTTACCGAGAGACTTAAACCCTCTGCCAGACTCATCTAGTCCGACAGAGGCTCGGGGACTACACCCAGTGGGTGCACTCAGCGTGCCCCCACTGGAAGAGGACTCAGAAAGAAACATTTTGCTCGATGCAAACCTATCTCCAGTATTACTCGACCTCCGAGTCAGAGAAGAACAAGTTCGATCAGTACCAGCTAAGAAGAGTTTTAGTTCTCTCATACTCCCGCCGACTGCCCGCAGTCGACAGCAGTCTCAGGGACTACACCCAGTGGGTGCACTCAGCGTGCCCCCACTGGAATGGTATCCACTCGGAACGGTCCGCCCAACCCGAGTGACGGCCAAACAACAACAAAAAGACAGGCTCTAAGACTCCCGCCGACTGCCCGCAGTCGACAGCAGTCTCGGGGACTACACCCAGTGGGTGCACTCAGCGTGCCCCCACTGGAATGGTATCCACTCGGAACGGTTCGCCCAACCCGAGTGACGGCCAAACAACAAAAAAGACACGTTCCAGGCGTGAAGAAATTCTGAGTAATCAGTTACTCGATGTAGGCCCAGCTCCAAATCACTCCAAAAAATTCTATAAGGCGAGTTTAACGCTCCTCCATGGACCTGTTTTGAACCTTCTTCTAGGACTCAAAGCGTGAAACTCACAAGTGTGGATCTGAAACCGACTCGTATTGGCGTTCCTCCGGGATAAGAATGGCATCTCTCTAAAAGAGCAGTCCATGTGTCAATCTGGTTGCACGGATTTAATGACACGCCCATACTCAGATCACGAGTTAAACCTCTCCCGAGAGATGAACGAATGTCACCAAGTTGCTCCTCACAGACGCTTACCTCGATTAGTCGGGAAGCATGGTGCCAGAATCCATTGAGATTTTGTTCAAACCTTGGTTGTCTGAAAGCGCAGCGACATGTACCGAGTATTTCTGTAATCACTCGGACCAAACTGTGTCTTACACCAACTCGTTCTGCAAAATCGCAATCGATTCGGGGGCTAATGTTGGGGATATACATAACAGGTAGGTCCACGAAGGGTCGAAATATCATGAAGCATGGGGCCCACACAACATGTGGGTCCAGGTCAATTTCATACAGACACACTATCCACTCGGACAAGCAGCATACTATCCACTCGACCAAGCAACATACCATCCACTCGGATGACGGCTCACCACTCGACCGTACGACTCACTCGGATATACGAAGACCAGCAGGCAGCAAGGCAGTCAACATCTTTCTAATAGTGAGGGCTTAATAGCGGGCTGGCATTATGGCATTCATACCCCACTTTGTAACATAGGAGGTGAGGGGGTGGCACACTCTATATAAGCCACCCCCCACCACTAGACAAGGGGGGGCTTCTGAAGGAAATATGCCCTAGAGGCAATAATAAAGTTATTATTTATTTCCTTATAATCATGATAAATGTTTATTATTCATGCTAGAATTGTATTTTCCGGAAACATAATACATGTGTGAATACATAGACAAACAGAGTGTCACTAGTATGCCTCTACTTGACTAGCTCGTTAATCAAAGATGGTTATGTTTCCTAACCATGAACAATGAGTTGTTATTTGATTAACGAGGTCACATCATTAGTAGAATGATCTGATTGACATGACCCATTCCATTAGCTTAGCACCTGATCGTTTAGTATGTTGCTATTGCTTTCTTCATGACTTATACATGTTCCTATGACTATGAGATTATGCAACTCCCGTTTACCGGAGGAACACTTTGGGTACTACCAAACGTCACAACGTAAATGGGTGATTATAAAGGAGTACTACAGGTGTCTCCAATGGTCGATGTTGGGTTGGCGTATTTCGAGATTAGGATTTGTCACTCCGATTGTCGGAGAGGTATCTCTGGGCCCTCTCGGTAATACACATCACATAAGCCTTGCAAGCATTACAACTAATATGTTAGTTGTGAGATGATGTACTACGGAACGAGTAAAGAGACTTGCCGGTAACGAGATTGAACTAGGTATTGGATACCGACGATCGAATCTCGGGCAAGTAACATACCGATGACAAAGGGAACAACGTATGTTGTTATGCGGTCTGACCGATAAAGATCTTCGTAGAATGTGTAGGAGCCAATATGGGCATCCAGGTCCCGCTATTGGTTATTGACCAGAGACATGTCTCGGTCATGTCTACATTGTTCTCGAACCCGTAGGGTCCGCACGCTTAAGGTTACGATGACAGTTATATTATGAGTTTATGCATTTTGATGTACCGAAGGTTGTTCGGAGTCCCGGATATGATCACGGACATGACGAGGAGTCTCGAAATGGTCGAGACGTAAAGATTGATATATTGGAAGCCTATGTTTGGACATCGGAAGTGTTCCGGGTGAAATCGGGATTTTACCGGGTTACCGGGAGGTTACCGGAACCCCCCGGGAGCCATATGGGCCTTCATGGGCCTTAGTGGAAAGGAGAAAGGGGCAGCCCAAGGTGGCTGCGCCTCTTCCCCCTCCCCTAGTCCTATTAGGACTAGGAGAAGGTGGCCGGCCCCCCTCTCTCCCTTCCCCTCCGAGGAATCCTAGTTGGACTAGGATTGGGGGGAGGAATCCTACTCCCAGAGGGAGTAGGACTCTCCTGCGCCTCCCTCTATGGCCGGCTAGCCTCCCCCTCTCTACTCCTTTATATACGGAGGCAGGGGCACCTCTAAACACACAAGTTGACACAAGTTGATCCACGTGATCGATTCCTTAGCCGTGTGCGGTGCCCCCTGCCACCATATTCCTCGATAATACTGTAGCGGAGTTTAGGCGAAGCCCTGCTGCTGTAGTTCATCAAGATCGTCACCACGCCGTCGTGCTGACGGAACTCATCCCCGACACTTTGCTGGATCGGAGTCCGGGGATCGTCATCGAGCTGTACGTGTGCTCGAACTCGGAGGTGTCGTAGTTTCGGTGCTTGATCGGTTGGATCGTGAAGACGTACGACTACTTCCTCTACGTCGTGTCATCGCTTCCGCAGTCGGTCTGCGTTAGGTACGTAGACAACACTCTCCTCTCGTTGCTATGCATCACATGATCCTGTGTGCGCGTAGGAAATTTTTTTGAAATTACTACGAAACCCAACAGTGGCATCCGAGCCTAGGTTAATGATGTTGATGTTATATGCACGAGTAGAACACAAGTGAGTTGTGGACGATACAAGTCATACTGCCTACCAGCATGTCATATTTTGGTTCAGCGGTATTGTTGGACGAGACGACCCGGACCAACCTTACGCGTACGCTTACGCGAGACCGGTTCCCTCGACGTGCTTTGCACAGAGATGGCTTGCGGGCGACTGCCTCTCCAACTTTAGTTGAACCAAGTATGGCTACGCCCGGTCCTTGCGAAGGTTAAAACGGAGTCTATTTGACAAACTATCGTTGTGGTTTTGATGCGTAGGTGAGATTGGTTCTTACTTAAGCCCGTAGCAGCCACGTAAAACATGCAACAACAAAGTAGAGGACGTCTAACTTGTTTTTGCAGGGCATGTTGTGATGTGATATGGTCAAGGCATGATGCTGAATTTTATTGTATGAGATGATCATGTTTTGTAACCGAGTTATCGGCAACTGGCAGGAGCCATATGGTTGTCGCTTTATTGTATGCAATGCAATCGCGATGTAATGCTTTACTTTATTACTAAACGGTAGTGATAGTCGTGGAAGCATAAGATTGGCGAGACGACAACGATGCTACGATGGAGATCAAGGTGTCGCGCCGGTGACGATGGTGATCATGACGGTGCTTCGGAGATGGAGATCACAAGCACAAGATGATGATGGCCATATCATATCACTTATATTGATTGCATGTGATGTTTATCTTTTTATGCATCTTATCTTGCTTTGATTGACGGTAGCATTATAAGATGATCTCTCACTAAATTATCAAGAAGTGTTCTCCCTGAGTATGCACCGTTGCAAAAGTTCTTCGTGCTGAGACACCACGTGATGATCGGGTGTGATAGGCTCTACGTTCAAATACAACGGGTGCAAAACAGTTGCGCACGCAGAATACTCAGGTTAAACTTGACGAGCCTAGCATATGCAGATATGGCCTCGGAACACGGAGACCGAAAGGTCGAGCGTGAATCATATAGTAGATATGATCAACATAATGATGTTCACCGATGAAACTACTCCATCTCACGTGATGATCGGACATGGTTTAGTTGATTTGGATCACGTGATCACTTAGAGGATTAGAGGGATGTCTATCTAAGTGGGAGTTCTTTAATAATATGATTAATTGAACTTAAAATTTATCATGAACTTAGTCCCTGATAGTATCTTGCTTGTTTATGTTGATTGTAGATAGATGGCTCGTGCTGTTGTTCCGTTAAATTTTAATGCGTTCCTTGAGAAAGCAAAGTTGAAAGATGATGGTAGCAATTACACGGACTGGGTCCGTAACTTGAGGATTATCCTCATTGCTGCACAGAAGAATTACGTCCTGGAAGCACCGCTGGGTGCCAGGCCTGCTGCTGGAGCAACGCCAGATGTTATGAACGTCTGGCAGAGCAAAGCTGATGACTACTCGATAGTTCAGTGTGCCATGCTTTACGGCTTAGAATCGGGACTTCAACGACGTTTTGAACGTCATGGAGCATATGAGATGTTCCAGGAGTTGAAGTTAATATTTCAAGCAAATGCCCGGATTGAGAGATATGAAGTCTCCAATAAGTTCTATAGCTGCAAGATGGAAGAGAACAGTTCTGTCAGTGAGCATATACTCAAAATGTCTGGGTATAATAATCACTTGATTCAATTGGGAGTTAATCTTCCGGATGATTGCGTCATTGACAGAATTCTCCAATCACTGCCACCAAGCTACAAGAGCTTCGTGATGAACTATAATATGCAAGGGATGAACAAGACTATTCCCGAGCTCTTCGCAATGCTGAAAGCTGCGGAGGTAGAAATCAAGAAGGAGCATCAAGTGTTGATGGTTAACAAGACCACTAGTTTCAAGAAAAAGGGCAAAGGGAAGAAAAGGGGAACTTCAAAAAGAACGGCAAGCAAGTTGCTGCTCAAGAGAAGAAACCCAAGTCTAGACCTAAGCCTGAAACTGAGTGCTTCTACTGCAAGCAGACTGGTCACTGGAAGCGGAACTGCCCCAAGTATTTGGCGGATAAGAAGGATGGCAAGGTGAACAAAGGTATATGTGATATACATGTTATTGATGTGTACCTTACCAATGCTCGCAGTAGCACCTGGGTATTTGATACTGGTTCTGTTGCTAATATTTGCAACTCGAAACAGGGACTACAGAATAAGCGGGCACTGGCAAAGGACGAGGTGACGATGCGCGTGGGAAACGGTTCCAAAGTCGATGTGATCGCGGTCGGCACGCTACCTCTACATCTACCTTCGGGATTAATATTAGACCTAAATAATTGTTATTTGGTGCCAGCGTTGAGCATGAACATTATATCTGGATCTTGTTTAATGCGAGACGGTTATTCATTTAAATCAGAGAATAATGGTTGTTCTATTTATATGAGTAATATCTTTTATGGTCATGCACCCTTGAAGAGTGGTCTATTCTTACTAAATCTCGATAGTAGTAATACACATATTCATAATGTTGAAACCAAAAGATACAGAGTTGATAATGAAAGTGCAACTTATTTGTGGCACTGTCGTTTAGGTCATATCGGTGTAAAACGCATGAAGAAACTCCATACTAATGGACTTTTGGAACCACTTGATTATGAATCACTTGGTACTTGCGAACCGTGCCTCATGGGCAAGATGACTAAAACACCGTTCTCCGGTACTATGGAGAGAGCAACAGATTTGTTGGAAATCATACATACCGATGTATGTGGTCCGATGAATATTGAGGCTCGTGGCGGATATCGTTATTTTCTCACCTTCACAGATGATTTGAGCAGATATGGATATATCTACTTAATGAAGCATAAGTCTGAAACATTTGAAAAGTTCAAAGAATTTCAGAGTGAAGTTGAAAATCATCGTAACAAGAAAATAAAGTTTCTACGATCTGATCGTGGAGGAGAATATTTGAGTTACGAGTTTGGTGTACATTTGAAAAACTGTGGAATAGTTTCGCAACTCACGCCACCCGGAACACCACAGCGTAATGGTGTGTCCGAACGTCGTAATCGTACTTTATTAGATATGGTACGATCTATGATGTCTCTTACTGATTTACCGCTATCATTTTGGGGTTATGCTTTAGAGACGGCCGCATTCACGTTAAATAGGGCACCATCAAAATCCGTTGAGACGACGCCTTATGAACTGTGGTTTGGCAAGAAACCAAAGTTGTCGTTTCTTAAAGTTTGGGGCTGCGATGCTTATGTGAAAAAGCTTCAACCTGATAAGCTCGAACCCAAATCGGAGAAATGTGTATTCATAGGATACCCAAAGGAAACTGTTGGGTACACCTTCTATCACAGATCCGAAGGCAAAACATTTGTTGCTAAGAATGGATCATTTCTAGAGAAGGAGTTTCTCTCGAAAGAAGTGAGTGGGAGGAAAGTAGAACTTGACGAGGTAACTGTACCTGCTCCCTTACTGGAAAGTAGTTCATCACAGAAAACTGTTTCAGTGACACCTACACCAGTTAGTGAGGAAGCCAATGATAATGATCATGAAACTTCAGATCAAGATACTACTGAACTTCGTAGATCAACCAGAGTAAGATCCGCACCAGAGTGGTACGGTAATCCTGTTCTGGAGGTCATGCTACTAGATCATGATGAACCTACGAACTATGAAGAAGCGATGGTGAGCCCAGATTCCGCAAAGTGGCTTGAAGCCATGAAATCTGAGATGGGATCCATGTATGAGAACAAAGTATGGACTTTGGTTGACTTGCCCGATGATCGGCAAGCAATTGAGAATAAATGGATTTTTAAGAAGAAGACTGACGCTGATGGTAATGTTACTGTCTACAAAGCTCGACTTGTCGCAAAAGGTTTTCGGCAAGTTCAAGGAATTGACTACGATGAGACCTTCTCACCCGTAGCGATGCTTAAGTCCGTCCGAATCATGTTAGCAATTGCCGCATTTTATGATTATGAAATTTGGCAAATGGATGTCAAAACTGCATTCCTGAATGGATTCCTGGAAGAAGAGTTGTATATGATGCAACCAGAAGGTTTTGTCGATCCAAAGGGAGCTAACAAAGTGTGCAAGCTCCAGCGATCCATTTATGGACTGGTGCAAGCCTCTCGGAGTTGGAATAAACGTTTTGATAGTGTGATCAAAGCATTTGGTTTTATACAGACTTTTGGAGAAGCCTGTATTTACAAGAAAGTGAGTGGGAGCTCTGTAGCATTTCTGATATTATATGTGGATGACATATTACTGATTGGAAATGATATAGAATTTCTGGATAGCATAAAGGGATACTTGAATAAAAGTTTTTCAATGAAAGACCTCGGTGAAGCTGCTTACATATTAGGCATTAAGATCTATAGAGACAGATCAAGACGCTTAATTGGACTTTCACAAAGCACATACCTTGACAAAATTTTGAAGAAATTCAAAATGGATCAAGCAAAGAAAGGGTTCTTGCCTGTGTTACAAGGTGTGAAATTGAGTAAGACTCAATGCCCGACCACTGCAGAAGATAGAGAGAATATGAAAGATGTTCCCTATGCATCAGCCATAGGCTCTATCATGTATGCAATGCTGTGTACCAGACCTGATGTGTGCCTTGCTATAAGTTTAGCAGGGAGGTACCAAAGTAATCCAGGAATGGATCACTGGACAGCGGTCAAGAACATCCTGAAATACCTGAAAAGGACTAAGGATATGTTTCTCGTATATGGAAGTGACAAAGAGCTCATCGTAAAAGGTTACGTTGATGCAAGCTTTGACACTGATCCGGACGATTCTAAATCGCAAACCGGATACGTGTTTACATTAAACGGTGGAGCTGTCAGTTGGTGCAGTTCTAAACAAAGCGTCGTAGCGGGATCTACATGTGAAGCGGAATACATAGCTGCTTCGGAAGCAGCAAATGAAGGAGTCTGGATGAAGGAGTTCATATCCGATCTAGGTGTCATACCTAGTGCATCGGGTCCAATGAAAATCTTTTGTGACAATACTGGTGCAATTGCCTTGGCAAAGGAATCCAGATTTCACAAAAGGACCAAACACATCAAGAGACGCTTCAACTCCATCCGGGATCTAGTCCAGGTGGGAGACATAGAGATTTGCAAGATACATACGGATCTGAATGTTGCAGACCCGTTGACTAAGCCTCTTCCACGAGCAAAACATGATCAGCACCAAAGCTCCATGGGTGTTAGATTCATTACAGTGTAATCTAGATTATTGACTCTAGTGCAAGTGGGAGACTGAAGGAAATATGCCCTAGAGGCAATAATAAAGTTATTATTTATTTCCTTATAATCATGATAAATGTTTATTATTCATGCTAGAATTGTATTTTCCGGAAACATAATACATGTGTGAATACATAGACAAACAGAGTGTCACTAGTATGCCTCTACTTGACTAGCTCGTTAATCAAAGATGGTTATGTTTCCTAACCATGAACAATGAGTTGTTATTTGATTAACGAGGTCACATCATTAGTAGAATGATCTGATTGACATGACCCATTCCATTAGCTTAGCACCTGATCGTTTAGTATGTTGCTATTGCTTTCTTCATGACTTATACATGTTCCTATGACTATGAGATTATGCAACTCCCGTTTACCGGAGGAACACTTTGGGTACTACCAAACGTCACAACGTAAATGGGTGATTATAAAGGAGTACTACAGGTGTCTCCAATGGTCGATGTTGGGTTGGCGTATTTCGAGATTAGGATTTGTCACTCCGATTGTCGGAGAGGTATCTCTGGGCCCTCTCGGTAATACACATCACATAAGCCTTGCAAGCATTACAACTAATATGTTAGTTGTGAGATGATGTACTACGGAACGAGTAAAGAGACTTGCCGGTAACGAGATTGAACTAGGTATTGGATACCGACGATCGAATCTCGGGCAAGTAACATACCGATGACAAAGGGAACAACGTATGTTGTTATGCGGTCTGACCGATAAAGATCTTCGTAGAATGTGTAGGAGCCAATATGGGCATCCAGGTCCCGCTATTGGTTATTGACCAGAGACATGTCTCGGTCATGTCTACATTGTTCTCGAACCCGTAGGGTCCGCACGCTTAAGGTTACGATGACAGTTATATTATGAGTTTATGCATTTTGATGTACCGAAGGTTGTTCGGAGTCCCGGATATGATCACGGACATGACGAGGAGTCTCGAAATGGTCGAGACGTAAAGATTGATATATTGGAAGCCTATGTTTGGACATCGGAAGTGTTCCGGGTGAAATCGGGATTTTACCGGGTTACCGGGAGGTTACCGGAACCCCCCGGGAGCCATATGGGCCTTCATGGGCCTTAGTGGAAAGGAGAAAGGGGCAGCCCAAGGTGGCTGCGCCTCTTCCCCCTCCCCTAGTCCTATTAGGACTAGGAGAAGGTGGCCGGCCCCCCTCTCTCCCTTCCCCTCCGAGGAATCCTAGTTGGACTAGGATTGGGGGGAGGAATCCTACTCCCAGAGGGAGTAGGACTCTCCTGCGCCTCCCTCTATGGCCGGCTAGCCTCCCCCTCTCTACTCCTTTATATACGGAGGCAGGGGCACCTCTAAACACACAAGTTGACACAAGTTGATCCACGTGATCGATTCCTTAGCCGTGTGCGGTGCCCCCTGCCACCATATTCCTCGATAATACTGTAGCGGAGTTTAGGCGAAGCCCTGCTGCTGTAGTTCATCAAGATCGTCACCACGCCGTCGTGCTGACGGAACTCATCCCCGACACTTTGCTGGATCGGAGTCCGGGGATCGTCATCGAGCTGTACGTGTGCTCGAACTCGGAGGTGCCGTAGTTTCGGTGCTTGATCGGTTGGATCGTGAAGACGTACGACTACTTCCTCTACGTCGTGTCATCGCTTCCGCAGTCGGTCTGCGTTAGGTACGTAGACAACACTCTCCTCTCGTTGCTATGCATCACATGATCCTGTGTGCGCGTAGGAATTTTTTTTGAAATTACTACGAAACCCAACAGCTTCCACCTCACTCTTTCTTCACCATTAGTCTCAGGACTTAGCTCAGGCATGGGGATCCGTTCCTCTCTCTCACATACATTGTAATCTGCGGATATATACTCAGATAAAACAAAGCCTCTCCGGAGCACGAGACGTAGGGTTGTTATCTCCACCGTGAGAGGCCCGAACTCGCTAAAACCACCGTGTCACCCATATGCATCTCGATTGGTCATGCTCCGTTATACTACCCCTATTCTACTGTCAGACTTAGAACCACGACAGCCGCCACCCATAGATGGGTTTGGGGCTGCCGCCCCTCTAGGGGTGGGAACCCTAGAGGGGGCGCACCCTCCTCCCCTTCCCCTATATATATGAGGCATAGGGGCTGCCCAATACACGCGATTTGATCTCTGCCTGTTGGTGCAGCCCTCCCTCTCTTTCTCCTCATATCTCGTGGTGCTTGGCGAAGCCCTGCAGGATTGCCACGCTCCTCCATCACCACCACGCCGTTGTGCTGCTGCTGGACCTTGCTGGATCAAGGCATGGGAGACGTCACCGGGTTGTATGTGTGTTGAACGCGGAGGTGCCGTCCGCTCGGCACTAGGATCATCGGTGATTTGGATCACGACGAGTACGACTCCATCAACCCCGTTCTCTTGAACGCTTCCGCTTAGCGATCTACAAGGGTATGTAGATCCACTCCTCCCTCATTGCTAGATGACTCCATAGATTGATCTTGGTGACACGTAGGAAAATTGTGAATTATTGCTACGTTCCCCAACAGTGGCATCATGAGCTAGGTCTATGCGTAGTTTCTATGCACGAGTAGAACACAAAGGAGTTGTGGGCGTTGATTTTGTTCAATATGCTTGCCGTTACTAGTCTTATCTTGATTCGGCGGCATCGTGGGATGAAGCGGCCCGGACCGACCTTACACGTACTCTTACGTGAGACTGGTTCCACCGACTGACATGCACTAGTTGCATAAGGTGGCTAGCGGGTGTCTGTCTCTCCCACTTTAGTCGGATCGGATTCGATGAAAAGGGTCCTTATGAAGGGTAAATAGCAATTGGCATATCACGTTGTGGTCTTTGCGTAGGTAAGAAACGTTCTTGCTAGAAACCCATAGCAGCCACGTAAAACATGCAAACAACAATTAGAGGACGTCTAATTTGTTTTTGCAGGGTATGCTATGTGATGTGATATGGCCAAAAGGATGTGATGAATGATATATGTGATGTATGAGATTGATCATGTTCTTGTAATAGGAATCACGACTTGCATGTCGATGAGTATGACAACCGGCAGGAGCCATAGGAGTTGTCTTAATTTATTTATGACCTGCGTGTCAACATAAACGTCATGTAATTACTTTACTTTATTGCTAACCGTTAGCTGTAGTAGTAGAAGTAATAGATGACGTGACAACTTCATGAAGACACAATGATGGAGATCATGATTATGGAGATCATGGTGTCATGCCGGTGACGATGATGATCATGGAGCCCCGAAGATGGAGATCAAAAGGAGCAATATGATATTGGCCATATCATGTCACTATTATTTGATTGCATGTGATGTTTATCATGTTTATACATCTTGTTTACTTAGAACGACGGTAGTAAATAAGATGATCCCTCATTAAAAATTTCAAGAAAGTGTTCCCCCTAACTGTGCACCGCTGCGACAGTTTGTTGTTTCAAAGCACCACGTGATGATCGGGTGTTTGATTCAGACGTTCACATACAACGGGTGTAAGACAGATTTACACACGCGAAACACTTAGGTTGACTTGACGAGCCTAGCATGTGTACAGACATGGCCTCGGAACACAGAAGACCGAAAGGTCGAGCATGAGTCGTATGGCAGATACGATCAACATGAAGATGTTCACCGATGTTGACTAGTCCGTCTCACGTGATGATCGGACACGGCCTAGTTGACTCGGATCATGTAATCACTTAGATGACTAGAGGGATGTCTATCTGAGTGGGAGTTCATAAGATGAACTTGTTTATCCTGAACATAGTCAAAAGGGATTTTGCAAATTATGTCGTAGCTCGCGCTTCAGTTCTACTGTTTAGATATGTTCCTAGAGAAAATTTAGTTGAAAGTTGATAGTAGCAATTATGCGTACTAGGTCCGTAAACTAAGGATTGTCCTCATTGCTTCATAGAAGGCTTATGTCCTTAATGCACCGCTCAGTGTGCTGAACCTCGAACGTTGTCTGTGGATGTTGCGAACATCTGACATACACGTTTTGATAACTACGTGATAGTTCAGTTAAACGGTTTAGAGTTGAGGCACCGAAGACGTTTTGAAACATCACGAAACATATGAGATGTTTCGAGGGCTGAAATTGGGATTTCAGCCTCGTGCCCACGTCAAGAGGTATAAGACCTCCGACGATTTTCTTAGCCTGCAAACTAAGGAGAAAAGCTCAATTGTTGTGCTTGTGCTCAGATTGTCTGAGTACAACAATCGCTTGAATCGAGTGGGAGTTGATCTTCCAGATGAAATGGTGATGGTTCTCCGAAGTCATTACCACCAAGCTGCTTGAGCTTCGTGATGAACTATAATATATCAGGGACATATATGATGATCCTTGAGATATTCGCGATGTTTGACACCACTAAAGTAGAGATCAAGAAGGAGCATCAATTGTTGATGGTTGGTGAAACCACTAGTTTCAAGAAGGGCAAGGTCACGAAGGGATACTTCATGAAACGGCAATTCAGCTGCTGCTCTAGTGAAGAAACCCAAGGTTGAACCCAAACCCGAGATTAAGTGCTTCTGTAATAAAGGGAACAGCCACTGGAGCAGAATTACCCTAGATACTTGGTAGATGAGAAGGCTGACAAGGTCGATAGAAGTATATTGGATATACATTGTGTTGATGTGTACTTTACTAGTACTCCTAGTAGCACCAGGGTATTAGATACCGGTTCGGTTGCTAAGTGTTAGTAACTCGAAATAAAAGCTACGGAATAAACGAAGACTAGCTAAAGGTGAGCTGACGATATGTGTTGGAAATGTTTCCAATGTTAATATGATCAAGCATCGCACGCTCCCTCTACCATCGAGATTGGTGTTTGCGTTGAGCATAGATATAATTGGATTATGTCTATCGCAATACGGTTATTCATTTAAGGAGAATAATGGTTACTCTGTTTATTTGAATAATACCTTCAATGGTCTTGCACCTAAAATGAATGGTTCATTGAATCTCGATCGTAGTGATACACATAGTAATGATAGTACCACCTACTTGTGGCACTTCCACGTAAGTCATATCGGTATAAAACGCATGAAGAAGCTCCATGTTGATGGATCTTTGGGCTCACTCGTTTTTGAAAAGTTTGAGGCATGCGAACCATGTCTATTGGTGTATATGCATGAAGAAACTCCATGCAAATGGACCGTTTGGACTCACTTGATTTTGAATCACTTGAGACATGCAAATCATACCACATGGGCAAGATGACTGAAAGCCTCGTTTTCAGTAAAATGGAACTAGAAAGCAACTTGTTGGAAGTAATACATTTTGATGTGTGCAGTCCAATGAGTGCTGAGGCGTGTAGTGGATATCGTTATGTTCTTACTTCACAAATGATTTGAGTAGATGTTGAGTATATTTACTTGATGAATCACGAGTCTGAATTATTGAAAGGTTCAAGTAATTTCAGGGTGAAGTTGAAAGATCGTCGTGACAAGAGGATAAGATATCTATGATATGATCATAGAGATGAATATCTGAATTACGAGTTTGGCATAGAATTAAGACATTGTGGAAATTGTTTCACAACTAATACAGCCTGGAACACCATAGCGTGATGGTGTGTCCGAACATCATAACTGCACCCTATTGGATATGATGCATACCATGATGTCTCTTATCGAATTACCACGATAGTTTATGGGTTAGGCATTAAAGACAACCACATTCACTTTAAATAGGGCACCACGTAATTCCGATGAGGTGACACCGTATGAACTATGGTTTAGAGAAACCTAAGCTGTCATTTCTTAAAAGTTTGGGGCTACGACGCTTATGTGAAAAAGTTTCAGGCTGATAAGCTCGAACCCAAAGCGGATAAATGCATCTTCATAGGACACCCAAAACAGTTGGGTATACCTCCTGTCTCAGATTCGAAAGCAATAAGGGATTGTTTCTAGAATCGGGTCCTTTCTCGAGGAAAAGTTTCTCTCGAAAGAATTGAGTGGGAGGATGGTGGAGACTTGATGAGGTTATTGAACCGTCTCTTCAACTAGTGTGTGGCAGGGCACAGGGAGTTGTTCCTGTGGCACCTACACCAATTGAAGTGGAAGCTTATGATAGTGATCATGAAACTTCAGATCAAGTCACTACCAAACCTCGTGGGATGACAAGGATGCGTACTACTTCAGAGTGGTACGTAATCCTGTCTTGGAAGTCATGTTGCTAGACAACAATGAACCTACGAGCTATGGAGAAGCGATGGTGGGCCCGGATTCCGATAAATGGCTCGAGGCCATAAAATCCGAGAGAGGATCCATGTATGAAAACAAAGTGTAGACTTTGGCAGAACAGCTCGATGGTCGTAAGGCTGTTGAGTGCAGATGGATTTTAAAAGGAAGACGGACAATGATGGTAAATGTCACCATTAAGAAAGCTCGACTTGTCGTTAAGATGTTTTCCGACAAGTTCAAGGAGTTGACTACGATGAGACTTTCTCACTCGTAGCGAGGCTAAGAGTCTGTTGGAATTATATTAGCAATTACTGCATTATTTATGAAATCTTGCAGATAGGATGTCAAAACATTGTTTCCTCGACGATTTTCTTGAGGAAAGGTTGTATGTGATACAACCGGAAGGTTTTGTCAATCCTGAAAGATGCTAATAAGTATGCAAAGCTCCAGCAATCCTTCTAAGGACTGGAGTAAGCATCTCAGAGTTGGAATGTATGCTTTGATGAGATGATCAAAGATTTTGGGTGTATACAAAGTTTATGAGAAACTTGTATTTCCAAAGAAGTGAGTGGGAGCACTATAGAATTTCTGATAAATATATGTTGACATATTGTTGATCAGAAATGATGTAGAATTTCTGGAAAGCATATAGGGTTATTTGGAAAGTATTTTTCAATGGAAAGCCTGGATTAAGCTACTTGAACATTGAGCATCAAGATCTATAAGGATAGATCAAAAGCTTAATGGTACTTTCAAATGAGCACATACCTTGACATGATCTTGAAGGTGTTCAAGATGGATCAGTCAAAGAAGGAGTTCTTGCCTGAGTTGTAAGGTATGAAGTTAAGACTTAAAGCTCGACCACGGCAGAATAGAGAGAAAGGACGAAGGTCGTCCCCTATGCTTAAGACGTAGGCTCTACAGTATGCTATGCTGTGTACCGCACCTGAAGTGTGCCTTGCCATGAGTCAGTCAAGGGGTACAAGAGTGATCCAAGAATGGATCACAGGACAGCGGTCAAAGTTATCCTTAGTAACAAGTAGACTAAGGAAGTTTCTCGGTTATGGAGGTGGTAAAAGAGTTCGTCGTAAAGGGTTACGTCGATGCAAGCTTAACACCTATCCGGATAGCTCTGAGTAGAGATACCGGATACGTATAATGGAGCAACAATTTAGAATAGCTCCAAGTAGAACAGTTATTTGGAATAGTTCCAAATAGAACGTGGTAGCTACATCTAGGAGATGACATAGAGATTTGTAAAGCACACACGGATCTGAAAGGTTCAGACCCGTTGACTAAAACCTCTCTCACAAGCAACATGATCAAACCCAGAACTCATTGAGTGTTAACCAGATAGTGATGTGAACTAGATTATTGACTCTAGTAAACTCTTTGGATGTTGGTCACATGGCGATGTGACCTGTGAGTGTTAATCACATGGCGATGTGAACTAGATTATTGACTCTAGTGCAAGTGGGAGACTGTTGGAAATATGCCCTAGAGGCAATAATAAATTGATTATTATTATATTTCCTTGTTCATGATAATCGTTTATTATCCATGCTGGAATTGTATTGATAGGAAACTCAGATACATGTGTGGATACATAGACAACACCATGTCCCTAGTAAGCCTCTAGTTGACTAGCTCGTTGATCAATAGATGGTTACGGTTTCCTGACCATGGACATTGGATGTCATTGATAACGGGATCACATCATTGGGAGAATGATGTGATGGACAAGACCCAATCCTAAGCATAGCACTAGATCGTGTAGTTCGTATGCTAAAGCTTTTCTAATGTCAAGTATCATTTCCTTGGACCATGAGATTGTGCAACTCCCGGATACCGTAGGAGTGCTTTGGGTGTGCCAAACGTCACAACGTAACTGGGTGGCTATAAAGGTACACTACGGGTATCTCCGAAAGTGTCTGTTGGGTTGGCATGAATCGAGACTGGGATTTGTCACTCCGTGTGACGGAGAGGTATCTCTGGGCCCACTCGGTAGGACATCATCATAATGTGCACAATGTGATCAAGGAGTTGATCACGGGATGATGTGTTACAGAACGAGTAAAAGAGACTTGCAGGTAACGAGATTGAACAAGGTATCGGGATACCGACGATCGAATCTCGGGCAAGTATCGTACCGCTAGACAAAGGGAATTGTATACGGGATTGATTAAGTCCTTGACATCGTGGTTCATCCGATGAGATCATCGTGGAACATGTGGGAGCCAACATGGGTATCCAGATCCCGCTGTTGGTTATTGACCGGAGAACGTCTCGGTCATGTCTGCATGTCTCCCGAACCCGTAGGGTCTACACACTTAAGGTTCGATGACGCTAGGGTTATAAAGGAAGTTTGTATGTGGTTACCGAATGTTGTTCGGAGTCCCGGATGAGATCCCGGACGTCACGAGGAGTTCCGGAATGGTTCGGAGGTAAAGATTTATATATGGGAAGTCCTGTTTTGGTCACCGGAAAGGTTTCGGGGTTTATCGGTAATGTACTGGGACCACCGGAGGGGGCCGGGGGTCCACCGGGGGGGGGGCATGGGCCCCAGAGGCATACATGGGCAAAGTGTGAGAAGGCACCAGCCCCTAGGTGGGCTGGGGCGCCTCCCACTAAGGCCCATGCGCCTAGAAGGGGAGAGGGGGCAAACCCTAAGGGCAGATGGGCCCTAAGGCCCATACTCCCTGCGCCTCCCTCTCCTCCCCCCATGTGGCCGCCACCCATAGATGGGTTTGGGGCTGCCGCCCCTCTAGGGGTGGGAACCCTAGAGGGGGCGCACCCTCCTCCCCTTCCCCTATATATATGAGGCATAGGGGCTGCCCAATACACGCGATTTGATCTCTGCCTGTTGGTGTAGCCCTCCCTCTCTTTCTCCTCATATCTCGCGGTGCTTGGCGAAGCCCTGCAGGATTGCCACGCTCCTCCATCACCACCACGCCGTTGTGCTACTGCTGGATGGAGTCTTCCTCAACCTCTCCCTCTCTCCTTGCTGGATCAAGGCATGGGAGACGTCACCGGGATGTACGTGTGTTGAACGCGGAGGTGCCGTCCGTTCGGCACTAGGATCATCGGTGATTTGGATCACGACGAGTACGACTCCATCAACCCCGTTCTCTTGAACGCTTCCGCTTAGCGATCTACAAGGGTATGTAGATCCACTCCTCCCTCGTTGCAAGATGACTCCATAGATTGATCTTGGTGACACGTAGGAAAATTGTGAATTATTGCTACGTTCCCCAACACATTCATTTCATCTGTTACCTTTGCTGGTACATGTTGCAGCACCTCTTCCATCCCCTGTACCCCCTCCGAGGTATATATGATAAAACTACCACGCCATTTGTTGCATCTCGGTTGGGTCATCTGTGAGCTGTCCATCCTGTCTTTGTAGAGACTTGATCAAGTTTTTACTGCGTCTCATCGATGCCCTAAGATGAAAAAAGTGTGTATTCTTGTCACCCGCCGATAGCCAATCTACTCTCGACCGCTGGCGCCACATCAACTCCTCTCGGAGGTACAGCTCGATTAGGCGATCATTTATCTTCACTTCAGCGGCACTCGGGCCGGTCCTGCCATTTATGTTTCTCAGCCTGTCTAACTCTTTTTTTAAACTTCTGATCTCTCCTCGCACACTGCCAAAAGTGTGTTTGCTCCACTCTCCCAGATTGCTAGCCAACGATGCTAGCTTTGCTCGTACAACACTCACAGATGGGTTTTGGCTATTTGGATCCCATGCCGATCTCACGGTTTGCTTCAACTCTGCATGAGAGTCCCACATAACTTCGTATCTAAAGAGCTTTTCTCTCGCTTGATGCCTCGCCGTGGATTCCAACATCAAGAGAATAGGCGAATGATCAGAGGTCGCCGCCTTAAGGTGTTCCACCGCTGTACCCTAGAACAAAGAGCTCCATTCTGCCGTAGCAAGGGCTCTGTCTAGCCTCACCCTGGTGTAAGTGCTGCCTGTCACTTTCTTCTCGAACGTCCACATCCTGCCTTGGAAACCCAATTCATTCAAACCGCAAACATCCACGGCATCACGAAAGCCTTGCATCTATGCTTGGCATCTCTGACCTATACCATCATGTTCGTCCCGTCTTAGCACTTCGTTAAAATCGCCCAAACAGACCCATGGGAGGGGGCTATGAGCAGCCAACCCCTTCAGGGTGTCCCATGACGTTTGGCGAAGATGTGTTTGTGCCTCTCCATAGAAGCATGTCAAACGCCAAGGTTGCGAACCAATATCACAGATTTTTGCATCAATATGGAACCTCGAGTAGCCCAAAATTTTCACCTTTATTTCATTATTCCAAAAAAGAACTAGGCCCCCGCTTCTACCAGCGGAGTCAACAGCAAATGATGAATCAAAACCTAAAGTGTTTGCTAGATTTTCTGCTCTATCCCTCCCTATCTGAGTTTCAATTATACATAGCACTTTAGGGGCAAACTTTACCGCTATCTCGCGGAGCTCTTGAACTGTCAGGGCGTTGCCAATACCCCGGCAGTTCCAACTTAACAAACTCATTGCGCCCGGCGGTCCTCCGCCGAGGAGGCCACCGATCTAGCATCATAGTTTTTGCCCTGTGGGAGGATCTTCTTCAGCACTCCAGCATGATTCTTCTCAGTTTGTAGGGTTGGTTTAGACCTCTTGGAGTCCTGTTTTGGAGGTGGGCTAAGAGGCGTCTCTCCACTTTTTGTCGCTGGCACTATCTCCAGACCCGTACCCCGGGTCATGACTCTACAACACCTCGTCGGAGTTGTGCTTACGGTTTTCATCATTCACTTCCATATCAACATCCGACGGCTCTTCCGCTCCTGCACTTTTCTCCTGCCCGTTGCTGCCCTGACCTGCTTATTGCCTCCCACCCTTCTGGTTGCTGTTACGGCATTTCGTCCCCCATGCAGTGGTAGCTGGAGCACGCAAATTCTTGAAAATCAGTGCCGAAGGAGGGTGGACTCCATCACCGTGTTCCTTGAAATCGTGGCCCATCATGCCACATACTTGGCACTAGTCGGGTAGACGCTCGTATTTTACTGCAAATATCTGCCGCTCTCCACCGCGGATCAGAGACGTTACTTTCTTCAGTGGATTGCGCACATCTAGCCTGATCCTCACCCGGTAAAAGTTGCCCTCAAAATCGAAGGATGAAGGTTCCGAGTCCACAAACTCGCCCAACTCTGATGCCAGCGCCTTCACCTTGTCGTGATATGCTATCGGCAGATCAATGATCCTCACCCAGATTTCAAACTTGAACAGCTCGATGGATGTGGTCTTCGAGTAACCGTCATAAGGAACAATGATAACTGGATTTCCCCTGAAGTGCCACAGTCCCCCCTGGGTGACTCTCTCCCAGTCCCCTAAGCAGTTAAACTGCATCTGGAATATGTTATCTTCTAGGGTTTTGATCTTCACCTGTCTTGCTAGATCCCAAGCAGATCACATGTTTCGGAAAACCAGTAGGTACTAAAACCCTTGTCCATGTGCACATGCGCCAATACCATCCATCTGAGTTCTTCCTCCGCAGGGGCATCGTCGTCCTTGAAGATCACGTCATCAAGATCCTCTTCCTTCAGAGCCAACTCTTGCATGATATCCTCCAGCTTCCCCTTCCCCTTTGCTCCTGATCTAGAAGCAAGAGGGAAAAAGTATTTTTAGTTTTCTGATGATGATGATTCTGAGCAGCACTAGCGGATAGCCCAAAAGTCCAACCGGGGAGCCTCGGGCTTTGGGCTTTTGCATCATGCCGGGCTTGGGCTTGTGTGATGGAAAAATGTGTCATGTCAGGCCGGGCTTGGGCTTAAGGCTTTTGCGTCGGGCCAGGCTTGGGCTTGTGTAACGCAAAAAAACGTGTCGTGTCGCGCTGGGCTCGGGCTTGCTTGTTGAACACCAGGCTTTTTCAAGCCCAGCCTAAGCCTGGACCGGCTTTGCCGCGGGTTGTATCGTGCCATGGGGCCCACCCAATCCCAACCTAGACCAACATTTCGAATCAATATACAAGTTTTTTTCTCTTTTGAGTGATGGCCATCATGGCTAGCTTTATTAAACTTCAAACAACATTAAATCGTCCACAAATTTAGTGACACAACTCGGAGGCTCGTCCATCCAACTAGAAGAACTCTTACTACAATGTAGTACACTAATACTCTTATTGCAATGTAGTACACTAATACTCCCCCGCAAAAGAAAAAATTGTAGTGCTAGTACTAACAGAACAAGGAAAAAGCGGACAAATTCGTTGACTGTTATGAATGGAAGGACTATACAACTTCACATGATTGAAAATTTTATGTTAACAATGTATTTCCTAGAAAAAATATATATCCTGTCATCCAATAAGTCAGAAACATAAATCACAAGCTAGGCACAAATACTGTACTACTCTCCACAGGTCCATATCATGAATGCGTATTGTTTTGTAAAGTGATCGTCTTCAACATTTACCTTTGACCACTGATTTTTTATTATACATATGTGAAACAAAGAAAAAATATTCTAAATATATATTCCAACACGAATCTAAACATATGGTTCACAAGTTCCTTATTTCAATATTTAGAACAATGTTTATATTTGTATGTACATTTGCTTTTAAAGTTCTAATTTATATTTGGCCAAGTACATATCCAAAACGACATGTATTTGTGATATGAAGGGAGTACATATTTGTACCGAGTTTCCTTTATATTATTTTCTTTATTTCAAAAGTGCAATAAATTGTAATATTTAGTCTATTGTGCAGTTATCAAAAATTGGTCATGATTTTTTAAGCAAGGCTTCATCAAACACCTCACGCGGGTTTCACTGGCTCCAGTCAAACTTTGTGTCATGGTATGACATTTGTATGTGTGAACTAGGTCTATGATCTGCACGAACCAGCAACTATGCATCTCGGAATGTTTGATTTCTATTCAAGCTTGCAAGCACATATAAAACTAAATTTGTTGCACTTTTTGTGTGAATAAAAGAGGGGTCGCCCTCTCTGATTTATATTATAGAAACAAATTGGCTCACAAACTTACTTCCCAAAAAGTACAAGCATCACCATCCAAATGGCGCACATTAGACCCCTCCCAGTGCTCCACCTTGTACATATGCTAAGGCTGCCATCTAGGTGAAAAATCTGATGTGGTATGGTAACTAATAGGAGAGAGATGAGTTTGGGGACCCCAGGAAGAAACAATGCCAAGCGCGTGAACTTAGAAACAACACTTAAATGAATTAAGCCCACCAATGCATGGGGGAGTTTAGTTGCTAAATGATTAAATAAAGGAATCTTAGCTACAACAAGTTAGGCACCTATGCATTGGGCTTTAGCTTCTAAACTCTTTAATGCGTTTAGCACCTCAGCTAAAGCACATGTCCAGTGGAAGAGGTCTTACAAGCATGGCATCATTGGAAAAGCTAACAAAGCAACTGTAAGCTGACCCAACCCTTTCAACGGAGGCAAATTACAAGAATAACAGGTCTCGACAACTGAACTAGAAAGGCTAAAGTCGAAGATACATGCAAAAAGATTCAATACATCTAGAAGCTATTTCTTCGAGTTCAGTTGGCACCAACGAAGTTCAATGCTTCAGTCACTAGTGGTTCATAGAAGTCCTTGCCCCAAACCTTTGAAGCCATAATTTTTTAGGCCTGATTTGTCTGGTACTCGAGACTATCATTCTTGGCATGAAGTTATGTGGCGGAATACTCTGCAAGAACAACTCTCTGTTCACCCAAATTAACGTAAAGAGTTCATCTTGTTTCTGATCCCTCTCATTCCCACCAAAGAAGGAGAATCCACACTTCACTTTTATCTCTTTTCCTCATGTGCCTCTACGAGAACCACTGATAGCCTTTGGCAGCTTTTGGTCTTGAGGGTATGACGGAAAAGCAAAATATTTCAATCCACTAACTAGAAGACCTTAATAGGAGTCTTCATTAATAGTAGTTAATTCCCCGAGCGCATTTCGTTCTTTCGTATGAGCCCTACAAAAACTTGTTGCACCTAAATTTATGGACAGGAATTAATTTTGCATGTATATGTTTTTGCAGTAAGATTGTGCACGCACCTGACTTTACTTTTTATATGCAAACAATAAATGAACATTGTGATTTAGTTCCAAGTAACAGTGTTGTAATTAGAGCATCCTAACATGTGAGGTTAATGATTTTATGGTACTGCCCTTAGGATTAATTTCTAGTACCACCATCATGAACAAGCTTGACATTATTTGGCATCCGCCGTTCGCTCATGCCACATGCAGCAAGCAGTCTCCCGAAGCTCGAAACATGTGGGTGTGAATAGTAAAAAAAGGTCTTAGAAAGGAAAAAGAATTAACGATTGCACTCACACCTAAGCCCTAGCTATCTTGGTATGAGGCACATTGTAGTTTAAGCTACTAGCTAGAGAGAGGAAAAATCATCATCTATGGTTCTAATTTATGATATTCATCATCTATGGTTCTAACTTAGTAAATAGAAACTTAGCTCAATCGGCACTAGGTACCTGTTCAAGTGTATGGCAAGGTAGCTGCTGAAGACGGAGCGAAATTAGATGGTGGTGGGAGCATTCTCGGAGGCATTATCCCCACGACACATCACCATCAGCCTCTTTGAATCGGAATCAGAGATTAACCTCTTGCAAGTTGCAACACCCATTGTAGGACCAATTTTGATCTACTCTGTGTCGGCATCCGAGCGCACTCTTCATCGATGGCCTTCGAGAAGATGATGTCTGTTGCATTCCTACGTTCTCTCTTGGCATCTCTTTTGCACATCAGAACTTCCGACTTCTAGCCGAGGTTCTCTCATGCGGTAGCTCCGCCTCCTTCTGCTCCTACATGCACTCTCTCTCTCTCTAGCGGAACACATCGTCATCAATCGTTTCTTGCCTGCGCCAACCACATTATCCATCGTTGCTTCTCCAATTCGTCTGGTGAGGGCGGCGTGGAGGGGGGGGGGGGGCATTGTTGGAATGGAGGATGAAGGTGCGGTATGGGAGGCCTAACGACGACTAGGAGACACATAATCCATGTAAAAAAATACCTTAGTAGAAAAAATGTCAAAAACTATTGAGCGAAATTTGACCTCCTTGCTAGCTACTACATTAATTAGTACCTAAAAACCAAACAATGGGTCTTGTAGACAACATTTGAGAACATGATATTTGTCGAGGAAAACGGCACGACCTTTGCTTAAAAATGTAAAATATTGAGTACCGGAAATCTGGAGAAACGGTAATTTATCAACAGTTCGACAAAATGTTGGCACTAATTCTTGAGTCCCTGCAAATTTTGAAAATGGAAGAATTTTGAATACCTATGCTATTTATTCAAAAGGGTCAATTCAGGAATTCTATCAATTTTGACGGCCAAGCTAGCGCATATCTAGAACAGATAATGTGAGAAACGACTACGAGAAGAGCACCATCTTCCTGCTGCGTCCACAATGCGATGTCGAGGTCTTTTTTCCCCCACAATGCCTTAATTTTATCCTACAAAATATGCAAAAGGTGCAGATTGAACCCGTGACCAGTTGTTATGGATGGCCCGTACTTACCACGGGATTCGGGCATCCTCTGCAAAAGCGCACTATGCAGTACATTCGCTATTGTGTGGACCTCTGCATCCACGTGTCATCGGTACTATAGAACCAACCTTTGTTTCGCGACCTCCTCTAGCGCTCCCACGGGCGGCAGGGGAGGAAATCCTAGCCGCTGCCGAACCGTGACCTCCTCCCCATCCCTCCCCTCGCCGCCGCCAGAGCGTGCCGGTGGGCGAAGCCCGCCCGCCATGGGCGGCGGCGGGGCGCTTTCTCCTTCTCACGAGGCAGGATCGCCGTGGGGCGATCTACCCTGGCCGGAACGCGTCGTTGTGTGGGGCGCGGCGATGCTGGGCTGCCACGGTGGCGGGCGTGGAGGGCTGCACGAGGCGGGCTGCGTGCTGGTGATGGTTACGGCGGCCGGTGGTCGATCTGCCGGATTTGGACGACGCGGGGGCAATGGCACCTGTGCTAGGCAGAGTCGGGCGAGATCCCCTTCGGGCTGACATCCGTGGTGCACACGGTTTGGCTGGTTGCTCGCCGGATTCGTCTTGTTGCTTGCGCTCGGCCTTCTGGATCGGCGCCGAGGCAGGTCGGGGAGGCATCCCCGGGGTGCTCGTGATGTGCTATTGGTGGCTGTGTGGCCTGGCGTCGGGTGAAGTTACTGACGACGGTGGAGTCCGACGGCCCTTCTCGGCATGGAGGCGGGACATGGTGGTGGTGGTCATCTCCTTCGTCGGAGGTGGTCGGCCTGAGGCTGGGTGGTCGGATCTCCAGATCCGTCATCTAGTCCCGGCTACGAATTGGGGAAACATGGTTGCCGGTGAAAACCGAGCCGACGCCTGGCGATGGTGGCGTTCTGCGCCGTGACCTTGATGAAGGCATCGTCGTGTAACTGTTGTCGACCCACTCGTGTTGTTCCGGGGGAAACCCTAGATCTGGTCTTCCAGATCGGACGATGGCGGCACTATGGTGTCGTTTCTCTCTTGGGAGCATCGTGTGTGGAGCAGCGCCGGAAGACAGAGGCAGGACGTGGAGCGGCTTCGTCTTGCACGGAGCTTCGGTGGAGCTATCAAGTCATGCCTGGCCGACAGGTGCTATGCTGAGTCATGCCTGGTTGGCAGGTGCTACGCACGACAGATCTTCCAGAGTCTTCCCGTCAGGGCGGATGAGCGCAGGGCGGTGGCGTCGACGGATGTCCAGACTGACAAGGACGATGCAGATATCTCTCCTGAAGATGGGTCAGTGGTCCGATGATGATGGCGGCTTATAAAACCTGAGCATCTGCTGTGCGCTTTAGGTAGGCTGCACCGGCTGTTGGTCTCGATACGTTATGTGGATGGATCGGCGACGACACCTGTTTTAGATATAGGGAGTGAGAGCACTCCATATTATCGAGTTTGTAGGTGTGAGTGGTGGCTTTGGGTGGATTGATGTATGTTGTTGTCAGATCTTTATGAAATAATTAATAAAGATGGCTGCATGCATCGATTGATGCAGACGCCAAGGGTTGAACCTCCTTTTCTAAAAAAATGCAGTACTGCAGAGATCTCCATCCGTTACCACAACACCCACAACTAGTTTCTTGTTATGTGAGAGTTGCCATGGCCATTTAACAATACACCACTGTCTATATTGAAACTTTTGATATATGTGTTTATAGTTGGTGGTGAGATAAAGGACTAACCAATGGTAAGCAAATTTACCATCCAGTAACCAAATCCTTGGGCGCCACGCAAGGCCAGCTACCTTCCAGGTGTTAATATGCATTTTTAACTATACAACAATCAAATACTATATATAATATACATTTTTTGTTTTAGTTCATACATCATCAATTCCAATATTCATGTTTCATAAAATCAAATCTCTTCAAATATATTGTAACTGATTTCTGCAATAACGCGCAAGGCGTTATCTAGTTTAAAATTGTTTTTTAGATATCCAAATTTTAGGCTTGCCATTGGAGATGCTAACCGACAAGCGATATTACCTCCAAAACCACCAATATTAGCTAGATTATCAGCTATTCTATTTTGATCACGTACTAATTTCACAGGAGTAAGCTATAGTAATGTCAAGTGATGCTTGATTTCACTCATCAAGTGTCCATAAGCAAATTGATTGAGCCAGGGGTAAAAATTCAAACATTATCGAGGACCCTGTCCAACTGCCCCCGTGTCGTCCCCGCTAGGGCTACTCGGGCGGCGCCCAAACCCTAGCCGCTGGGGGCGCGATCTTCCTCTTCCCCTCCCTCCGCCGCCGCCGGGCTAAGCCCGGAGGCCGACGGCGGTGGTCGAGGACTCCCACTCTCCCACGTCTTAGGGGTGATGCGGGGCCCCTAAACACGTGGTGGCGCGGCCGATCCAATCTATGCGGCGCGACGGCGATGGCTGCGACAGGCAGCGACGTGGTGACCGGCCCTGCCTCGGGCGGTATCAGCTGTAGGCATGGCGCGTCACTGTATCGGGAAGGATGGTGGCTACGGTCGGCGGCGGCGCGCCATCGGGTGTCGGATCGGCGGAGGCGGCGTGGAGAGCCTGGTGGACTGTTCGACGGCGCCTCTGATCATATCTGATCTAGTCGGTGCAGCCGGCGGTGGTGGCCATCTCCTCCGTTGGAGGTGGTCGGCCTGAGGCTGGATGGTTAGATCTCGAGATCCATCATCTAGTCCCGGCTGCAAGTCGGGAAGACAGAGTTGCCGGTAAAAACTGAGCCGACGGCAGGCGATGGCGGTGTTCTGCGTCGTTACCTTGATGAAGGCATCATCGTGTAACTTCTGTTGACCCACTTGTGCTGCTCCAGGGGAAACTCTAAGATCTGGTCTTCCAGATCGGACGATGACGGCACTGCGGTGTCGTTTCTCTCCTGGGAGCATCGTTTGTGGAGCAGCGCTGGAAGATAGAGGCAAGAGGTGGAGCGGCTTCGTCTTGCACGGAGCTTCGGTGGAGATGTCAAAGTCATACCTGGCCGGCAGGTGCTACGCTGTGTCATGCCTAGTCGGCAGGTGCTACGCACGACAGATCCTCCAGAATCTTCGCGTCTGGATGGACGAGCGCAGGGCGGTGGCGCCATGGTGGCGTCGAAGGATGGACGGACTGGCAAGGATGATTCGGATCTCTCTCCCGAAGATGGGTCAGCAGTTCGATGATGATGGCGCGACTTCTAAAACGTGTGCATGTGGTGTACGCTTTAGGTCTGCTACATCGGCTTTAGTTCCGATACATTATGTGGATGGATTGATGACGACACCGGTTTAGATATGGGGAGTGAGAGCACTCCATATTATTGAGTTTTGTAGGTGTGAGTGATGGCTTCGGGTGGCTTGATGTATATTCTTGTTAGACCTTTGTTGAATAATAAATAATAGATAATGGGCAGACCTTGCCACGGTCGCCGCCGCCGCCGCGCGATTCGCGGGGATCAGGTGGGTGTCTGTCTGCGGGGGTATGCTGCGTTGAAACACACACTGCGTTTCAATGGTCGGTCGCCTCAAAGCGCGTCGCACGTGGTTATCTGGTCGCGGGATCTGACGGCTGAGCGCTGGTTGATCCAACGGCTGTCGAGGCGGTTTACTTTCTCAACAAATCAACCGGCTGATTTGTAGCACGCGCCATAGGCAAAACATACTCCCTTCGTTCCGAATTACTTGTCTTGGATTTGTCTAGATATGGATGCATCTAGACTCATTTTAGTGCTAGATACCTCCGTATCTAGACAAATCTAAGACAAGTAATTCGGAACGGAGGGAGTAGATGATAGATCCATCCGTCCGAAAATAGTGGAGGAGATGAAAAAGAAACGATTTGGTGAAGAAGACGTAGAGGCCGGCAGAACTAATCGACGAGGAGTAATTGTGTGGACGATGGCAGATGGGTCTACATGGAAAGTTGGAAGCGGGGACGGTTCATGTTTTGTTGCTTACCAAACACACTGTGTCATTATGCATGTTGTACAGTTGCTCATGTGGCACAGATGGCCCACTTGATGATGTGGATAGACTTCATGTAGAGATAAATATAGTAGTGGGGTGAACTTCTTAAGTATATAGGATATGCATTTTTTTGTCTTAGTTCATTTCCAATATTCATGTTTCATAAAATGAAATCTCTAGAAATATATTGGAACAGATTTTCGCAACAACGCGAGAGGGGTCATCTAGTTTAAAACCGTTTTGAGATATCCAAATTTTAGGCTTGCTGTTGGAGATGCTAACCAACAAGCGGTATTACCTCCAAAACAACCAATATTAGCTAGATTGTCAGCTATTCTATTTTGATCACGGACTAATTTCACATGAGTAAACTCTAGTAATGTCAAGTGATGCTTGATTTCACTCATCAGGTGTCCATAAGCAGATTGATTGAGCAACCGGGCCGGGCCTTGGGCCCTTTCATGTACTACCTCGAAAGAAAGAAAAAAGAAAAAAAACGTCCCAATTTCCCCACACCCACGACCGCGAGCAGAAATCCCTAACCTGTCCCGACCCAACTCGCCGCCGCCGCCGCCGCCGCCGCCGTCGCCAAGGAACCCTAGCGTGTTGATGGCATCGACGGAGGAGCAAGTCTTCCTTGAATCGAGGAACCTGTCATATGATGGCGCCCACCACCCCGACGCCTGCACCGACTGGGATTACCCGGAAGACCCAGGCGACCGGCGGAACGGGGTGGAGGTTGCCGAGCTCCATGACCAGCCGGCGCGCATGAGCACCTGTGCGTATATCGTGCATCTCCACTCTTCCTCACTGGAATTCCTCTTACTGATATTGTTTCCGCCAACTCAATTATTCGTTGATCAAATACTTATTTGTCTATTGTCACCGAGCAGCAGATTCAGATCCATGTGAAGTCGCCAGGCGTGCCTTGGACCTCATGTTCCCGCGGGAGGAGGACAGCGATGACTGCTGGAGCACCTGGAGCGCACGGGAGAAGGGCAGTGATGACGACGATGAACAAGGTAGCCAATTCCCCCTACAGATGTGTTAAGTATCCATAGATCCTTGATTTACATTGATTGATTCTCTAGGAGGGGAAGAAGGCGATGGTAGCACACAGGAGAGCAGCGATTATGAAGACGACGGCCGCAATTGCCAAGTGATACTAGCCGAGACAAACTGTCCAGGTAGCTGCTGATTCTCTCAACAGATGAAACAAAAATACTCCTATATATTTATCTGCTGAGCTGTTCTACATCAATTCTTCAGGAAAGCTCTACCCCGAGAGCCAAGCAGAGGCCATAGATGACAAATGGGTACATAGGTACTCCCAACAGCTTACAGAACACGAGAAGCTGTGCAGGGAGATTATGGCTCTGCGAGATGATGAAGATGATGATGATGAGGAGGAGGAGGAGAAGGATGATGATGCTCCTTGCCCCGTCTATCCCATGAGAGTGTTCCCTGACGCAACAGGTGCCTGTGTCCTTGGGCTCAAGTGCCACCATCGTATCTACAGGACCCATGACACTTCCACCAGTAAGTGCTGTTTGCCATTCGTTGATTCCTAGTAATTAATTCATCTGCCGTTGTGATATACTGACTAGCACAATGCTCGTGCGTTGCTACGAAACCATTAAAAATGAGGAATTACTGGTGTTTTGTGGCTGTTGCATGGTTCACAATTAAAAAGAGTGTGAATATAATAAAAAATCATGTTGCAGTCGCTAGAGAGTCTCGAGCGACCGTAGTAGGTCCTTTGCAAGATTTATAGTCAGATACATTTTGAATTTGGAACACAGGATAATGGGCGTTAGTAAGTTGAATGCACACGATCGTAGATTAGGTAGGAGGACAACATCTCTCGCCTAATTTGTTTGCCCTCTTCTGCTATGACATAGAACCGAAGAATTGGTTGGGCAGAGAAACTAAAATCAAGGCCATTATTTTGAATTGGAGGCATAGTTGCATTTATAACTTTTGTTTTTACAAGAGTGTTATTCTCACACTAGGGTAGCAGTGTATTTGTTTATTCGGGATAGGTCTCACACCTAGTAAAAGTTACATTTGTTTATTTATGTCTCTTGGAATGTTGCTAGTCCCACATGTGGGTAGTGCACAACTCCAACCTTTATAAGTAGGAAAGATATCTAATTATCTATGTATTTTGTTACCAACTTGCTTTTGTTTTCACTAAAATAATAACTTGCTTTTGTTCTCACTAAATAATTGCAGCCCCATCAACTCTTGGAAAGCGCACACCAAGTTATATGCTACAATTATTCTGCATGCGTCTATCAAGCTTTGAACCCTTGTATCCCATTAGTGTGTATGGAATATTTGCCATTCGGGATTACTTGGACAAGCGACGGAACTACGTCTTTAACCGTCCCAGGGATGACGCTGTCACGATTGAAAAGAAGGTAATTAAGACTTCCTTTCCTCCTGAAGATAGTATGCTTGTTTTTCTTTCGGAAATGGTTGATTGATGTATTATTAAAACACTGATATTTATGTCAGTTTGGTTCTTTGATTTGTCTCCTTCATTACTCGCATCTATTAAAAGATGTGTGAGAGGTCAGGTTAATTTGTTTCTCCATGTTCAAAAGGTCTGCTTTTATTTTGTTAAGCATTAGATAGATGATCACATCAAGCCATCAGACCAGTTCTCAAAATTGGATATGATTATACTTTTACCACCAACATACAAAACTGGTCATCTTGTTAATATACTTCAATATAGACACTTACTCTATTTCTTTGTCGTTTTTTATTACACATGTGCAATTAAGACGGTTATAACTCCCAATCAGCTAGATAGTAGAGGGGCATTAGGTAATTATTGTGAGGTCCCTAGTGGTAATCTAATCTGATATGTCATAAATGTTGAGCAATTGATAAAACGGACACAATTGCATTAACTTGCATGTCTTGGATATGTAAAAAAAAGGAACCTCAAGATGGGAGTATCACTCAATAGTTAATTTGAACATGTGCAAGTATATCTTACTGAGTTTGTTGTGTTGATACATGCTAATGTATGTGGAAGTGGATATCGCTTATTAGTTCTAACAAGCTGTTAAATCCTAGGGTTCCTTTGTCATACCACTTTGTAGCCCTTGTCGAGGAATGTATTTGTTGGATAAGGCTTTAGTAGAAGTTGATCTTTGGGTAAAGAAAGAAGGGGATGAATCAGATGACAAGCAACTACTTTCTGCATATGCTGAGATTGATGTACGGACTGAAGCTGATCTCATGCTTTATGAACGGATTTCTGGTGATAATTGCAATTTGGACTTGAAATATATAGTCCTTTCAGAAAGTGTTGAGGCTGTAATACAAGTATATGCAAAGGTCAGCCATCCTCACCATGTGTTGTTCACTGCTTTTAGCACCGAATATGATAACTATCCTCTTCGTGGGGTTGTGCTGTTTGATGACAAATTATTTGGTGAGGAAAAACTATTCAAGCATGTTGTCGCGGTGAAAGCAAATGAAGAACTGCATATTTTTTTAGAAGTGAACGGTTCAGTGTTCAAGTGGACTTTTCAAGATGAACATGTTGGAGCTGTTGTTTCTCCTGATGACTCAATCTTGGACTATGGACAGTTCTTCGTGAGAGTATTGTTTGCTCCAAAGGATTATAGGGGAAGCTCAGCTCCAACATTCTGACAGTGTCGCCATTGGCTGAAAGCCTGAAGCTCGTGCAGAAAAAGTGATGTTGCTTTTCCTGGTCTTGTAATTGCGTAACAGTTGAATTTATCTTTTTAAGCCCTCTTAGGCAGACATCAGAAGTATTATATTTTTATGGGAAGTGTTTAGAAACGGCGCACCGGCCGAACCGTTCTGCCGGTTCACACGCCACGCTGGCAAACGCGCCCGCGCATCCCCGCCTCCTTTCTTACGCGCCTCCATCCCCTACCTTCAGCCTACGTGCGCGCACCTCCCCTCCCCCGAGCTGCGACTGGGCCTCCACGAACTTCATCGCCGGCGGCCAGGCGCTCCCTCGCCGGCCGTCATGGCTGCCTGCTGCGATGGCCAGATCCATCCCCAACCTACAGCCTTTAAGGGCGCGCATCCCCTCCCCTCCTCCTCTCGGGCAGCGACTGGGCCACCACAAGCTCCATCGCCGGCGGCCAGGGCGCTCCCTCGCCGCCCGCCATAACTGTCTACCCGCCATGCCCGGATCCACCCGCGTATAGAAGTGTTGCAACCGTCACCTAAAAAAGCTTCAACCATAGACATAGAAAGCTTCAATGGCACTGCACAACAAGGGGAAGCTGCAACCATAGTTGAATTTTGCTACTACCGGCGAAGCTTTTTGCTACATCCATCAGGCGGAGCTCGGACCTCGCGACGACGACAACGATGTTTTGCTGCAACCGTAGCAGGATTTTGCTACAACTAGCATCGTTTTTTGCTACAACCGGCATAATGTTTTGCTACATCCATCATGGCCGAGCTGCGCCCCGCGACGGCGACGACGGCTTTTTGTTACAACTGTCATAGGTATTTGCTACGTCCGGCAACGGGCTTTGTTACATCCGTTTATTTTTTTTAGAATGCAAATGTTCGCTACAACCCATTCTTTTTTGTTGCAACCATGTCTTCATTTTGCTACGACCAACAACGAAAAATGCTACAACGGCCAATTATATTTGCTGGAACCAGTCAATCGTCAGCGAGGCGGAGCTGCATCCATGGCGTGCGCAGGCGGGATCCATCCATGGCGAGCGCGGACGGCGAAGCTGCATCCATGGCGAGCGCGGCCAGCGGAGCTGCATCCATGGCGAGCGCGGCCAGAGGAGCTACATCCATGGCGAGCGCGGATCTCCGACGAGCGCGGGCGGCGGAGCTGCATCCATGGCGACCGCTGTTCTTGGGCAAACGCAGAAGGCCGGCGAGGGCGCCCACCGGCGACGAGGGAACGCCGCGGTGGTGCTTCAAACTCGGCCGTTTTCTCGCGCGGTATGGCGTGGTCTCGGCGGCGCTCGGGGGGAGGAGACAATGTTTCTGCGAGAGGAAGAAGGGAGCTGGGCGAATCGTTTTTTTACCTAGATCTGACGGTCTCCGCGATTTGATCTGACGGCCCGCGCGCGACCGGCCGAAACGTTGGGCCGGTGCGCCGGCGCAGATCACTGCCCTATTTTTATAGCCTTAAACCCGTGAAAACAAGTGAAACTGTTGACTTATGTGGTCCATCTTTGTAATATGACTGCTGGAAACCTGAACATGTTCAAGTCCATTTCCTCTATTATTTTCTCAGTGCCACTATTTTCCTTATAATTTGGATGAATCCTTGTTCAAATCAAGTGTTTATTATACTCGGCTTATTGAGCAGGTGTATTTGCTGATCAAATTTAAGTAAAACCCATCATATGTTTTTTCTTGAGCTTGCACAAGTTTCTCTTGTTTTCATGTGGTAATAAAGCAGAAGTTGAAACAGAACTGAAACCCATGAGTTTAATTACACCCATGGTACAAGAACCTGGAGCAATTTAACAGATTCATACACAATCTTGAAACCCCCCAAAAGTAAGGGAAATACTTTCTATCTATAGTCTGATGAAAGGCCGACGTCAGACCAACCCAATGCCGTTGATTCAATTAGAATCTGATGGTCACGTATTGATGCCACCGTGTGTCACGCTTGCATGTTCAATTTTCATCCCCTATCTCTCCTTGGGAGCTCTCTCAATCTCTGCTTGTAACCTATGCTTTCATGCTTAATAAAATTAGGAATGATTAACATACCACTTGCTAGTGTATGTAACTGTACGCTTCCATTCTTATTTCTTATTGCTTCAAAATTGTTATTGTGCTATCTTTCGGATGTTGCAGAAGCAAATTCTCTGGTCAATGGAAACAAAATTATACAATGCGGTGACCTTAACGTGTCTTCCTTTCCATGACGCCGAAAGATGGGAATTAAGTGCTTACGAGCCATTCTTCTATGTAAAGCATGTGTGGGGGAACATACCGCATAGCAGACAGAAGCAATGTCATAGGATATGTCATAGGATATAGAAAGCACAAACATGAGCATATGAAGCAGTGTAATATTTTTGCAACATGAAGGAAGCAAATGTATTGGTAGTCGAACACAAGTTATATGAGTAGATGAAGCACATAAATTTCAGCGACTTGAATGAAGTAAGATATCAGAAATGTAGATGAATGGGGCACAACCGCAGTTTGAGCGCAGAGCAAGGTGGATATCATTACAACATACCATGTACTGAATAGATGAGAATACAAGATAAAGGCTTACACTCGCCACAAGCTACAACATAAATACAACAGTACATCAATACATAGCAATCATCATACAGAAGAGCAGGATCCGACTACGGATGAAATCAAACGGAAAAAGAAGAACGACATCCACCTACTAACCCCAGGCTCCCGACCCGGAACCTATCCCTTGGTCGAAGAAGATGAAGCAGAAGAACTCCAAACAAGCAAGCATCGCTCTCTCGTCAAATCATCGTATAACCTGTACCTGCAACTGTTGTTGTAGTAATCTGCGAGCCACGAGGACTCAGCAATCCCATTACCATGGGTATCAAGACTAGCAAAGCTTAATTGACATGGAATGTGTCGTGGAATTGTCACGGCAGATGTCCTCTTGCAAGGACTTAGTCATGGAGCCATCGCAATTAGGAAGCTTAAAGGGGTTAATCGGGACAAAGGACACGCGATGTTTATACTAGTTCAGCCCCTTATGGTGAAGGAAGGCCTACGTCTAGTTGGGTTGGTATTGCTTGAGGTTTCAATGACCAGGGAGCGAGATACGCTATGCCTGGCTCTCGATGAGTTGTTTCTTGCCCTAAGCCGCCGGCGGTCGCCCCCTTATATACACGGGTTGACGCCCTGCGGCTTGCAGAGTCCCGGCCGACTCATAAACAGTGTCCGGCTCGGTGACTAGTTACTTCTACCTTACAATACAAGTCATGCCATCATGGCGGTTTATCTCTATGGGCTTTAAGTCGCCTGTGGGCCTTTAAACCCTTTACTGAACCGCCATCTTCATGTCTTGGTCTTGGGCTTCAGACGGGCTTCTCTTTGCGTAACCCAGCCCCTCCTGGGCGGCTTACATAATAGTTATATCCCCGACATTAGGCCCCAGATTGATTTGAACCGGTTCATGTCAATCTTTGAAAACCTTATAAACTGGCCTTTAGTCTTCTGTCTTGTGTGAAAATTGTAACCCGCCATGACGTCATCATCTGGATCCGGGTTAAATCATCGTGACGTCATCTTCAATAAAAATTATATTTTAATTCGTCATATCTTCAACGGATCTCTGCCTTTACTGACCCTCCCGAAAATCGAGGCGTCGGGGCCGCTGGATAATGATGTCTTGATCTCCTCGTTTCTCGCGCCGTCTCAGTCGGCCCTCCTTATAAATAGGTGCGACCTAGGTCTTTTTCATTTCCTCCGGTCGTCTTCTTCCTCGCACTCCCTTTTCTGCGACTCGAGCTCCGCCGCCGTCGCCGCCGTCGAGCTCCTTGTCTTCACCAACTCAGGCCGCTGCATCGACCTGAATCTGACTAGAGAAACGCGATGAACCTCTGCCGCAGCTCCGCATCTGTAAGTCCCTTTTCCTTTCTGTCTTAGATCTGCATTATAGTGTTCATCGAGTTCGCCGGTGTTCATCGCCGCCCGCGGCGAACCCTTGATGTATTTCACCTCCGATGACCTATTCAGATCGTTGGATAGCATAGAGCTGCTGCGGTGACTGTTTCATGCTTATCTCGGACACAAACAGATCTCTTTTCTTTGTTTAGAGGCTTCCTCGAGTGTACGAACTTCCCTGTACTGTTTTAGGTCTAGAAATTTTTCCTTTCCAGAGCATCGTTTGATCCAAAATAATATTTGCAATTTGTGAAACCTGTTTGCTCCACACTTAGCCAAAAACTGCGTCTAGTTTCAGCCATAGTAGTTTGTGTAACCGGTTTAAGATAACACCGGCTGTCAGCACCGCTTGCTTCTGGTGACTTAAGAAAACCTTAATCATCTTAATACCTGCAGCTGTTTAAACATTATCATATAGTTACCTGTATGTCATTAGGCCCCTTCTTAAGCCGCCATCTTAAATAACCCAATAATGCTTATTCTCCGGGTTATAATAAATCAGAAAATTTCCTGTATCTTGTTGTAGGCTTTCAATTACACAATGGCACCCAAAGCTGTCAAACCCCCCGGTGACCTGCAACTGGGTCAAATCCACCGTTACAGAGAGCAAACTGTCCGAGTTTGTAAAGTCTGGCCATCTGCCCAAGAAGGATGTCATGTCTTATCGTGCTCCTGACCCGTCTGAGGAGAAACCTCAACCCAAGGAAGGGGAGGTAATAGTTTTTACAGATCATATGAGCCGGGGCTTCGCTCCACCCGGTTCAAAATTCTTTAGAGACGTTTTGCACTTCTTTGACTTAAGACCTCAAGACATCGGGACCAATTCCGTGTCAAACATCTGCAACTTCCAAGTTTTTTGTGAGGTTTACCTTGGAGAAGAGCCCAGCCTACTTTTGTTCAGGGAATTGTTCTATCTGAACCGACAGAATGAGCGCGCCAACGGGCCCAGTCTGGAACTTGGTGGCATATCAATTCAAAGGCGGAGAGACTGCTTGTTCCCTTATGCTGAATTGCCGAGCCATCCAAAGGACTAGAACCAAACATGGTTCTACTGCCAGGATTCCTCTCCGGCTGGTGAAAACCCGCTGCCCGGCTTCCGTGCATTACGCCTTGAATCTACTCACCCGCTGCCGGATAAGTTGACTGCCGTTGAACGTCTGCCACTCACCCCCAAGATCAAGAAGATTAAAACTCTCTTGGGGAACGTCTTGGATGACATTGACCTGGTCCGAGTCTGGGTTGCTTGGAGAATAATTCCATTAAGCCGTCGCCCCGGTTTAATGTGTAACTACTCAGGCGAGAAAGATGACCCTCAACGTCATAGCCCTGACGACTTACCAGATGACGTAGTGGAGGCTACCACTCAGTCTTTATTAAAGGAGGGTACAGTGACCAGTAACGCCTTCGGGTTACTGCCTTTCTGCAAACAAAACCCGGCCCCTGCAGTAAGTCATCAGCCTCAATGATTACTTTTACTATGTCATATTTTATTCTTACTCATAACCCTCTATAACCCTTTACAAGCTAATGACAACTTCTGTAAAGTCCAGTATGATCATGAGGCGGCCAAGCAAGCCAGGGCGATCAAGAGAGCCGAAAGAAAAACCGCCAAGCCTACCACTTCGAGGAAAAGGAAGCCAAACGCTTCTGAGATGTTCCAACTTGATGATTCTGAGGATAATGAGGAAGAGGTAACTTTTAAACTTCCCTGACTATTTTATCATCATTTCACTGACATGATTTCTCTTTCAGGAAGACACGGGAAACAGCCAACCCGTCGAAGAAGAGGTAACTATAATCTCCTCCGACTCTGAGCCTCTGCCGTGTCAGAAAATTCGAAGAGTAACCCGGAAAGTAAGATTTTCACATCCTTAGGCTTACCAAGACCCTGACTTTCTTTTGAAGCAACAGCAATTTGAAAGCCGGAGGCAGACCCGGACCAGCAAGGATGCAAAGCTCTCCTCCGGCTTGCCTGACACAACCCGGAAGCGTCGGACTGAGGTTATCTCCGACTTATCCCCTTTTTTACCTTTGGCGGGTCTAATCCGTCAACCTCTCAATTCATCTGACTCCAATTATCAGGATACATCTCCTTCATTCGGCGAGTCTATGTAGTCAAACATGCCAGCCTTTAAGACTGCCCCTGGGTAATATAAATTTGTTTACCTTATGCTCTTCCTTATGTCTCTGCACTCATTTTTCCGTTTTGTCCATAGCGTGCAAGTGAAGGCCAAGAAGAAAGTAAAGAAAGATAAGCCGGCCTAGGACCCTGTTGTAACTGAGCCGGCGCTTGGAACGGCCACACCTGATACTTCTGTTCATGAGCCGCCACCTCCATTATCTCATGATGCTCCTGTAACCTCTTCTGACCCGCCTGCTGAACAAGTCATCAATGATTCTGTTAACCCGGAGGCTCCTAGCCCCGCCAAGGCAGACGACCCGGAAGTTGAGTTTCTGAAGACTCAATTTGTTGAGCCGGCACAACCCACTGTACTCGCCAAATGTTCTGCTAAAGAGGAGTTGTTAGAACGCCGTAAGGCCAAGATGGATATCACCGACTATACTCATTTGAGTATTGGAGAAATCGTCTCGGGCTATATCAACCAGGTGCAAAGCAGCCGTGACCTGGAAATTGACATGGTGAAGCAAATACAGCAAAAATCTGAGGTATGACTTATGCTTCATTACTTTCAATCATACTTACTGTACCAGCCCCCAAGTCTATTGCTTATGAGTAAATATGCTGTAGACTTAGAAACATTGTTAGAGCTGCTTGTCCGGATTAAAGAGAAAATATTTAAACCGGATGTAACACAGTACCTTTAACCTGCAAACACACATTAGCCCCCAAGTGTCAAGTATCTTTGCTTGCAAAGTATTTGGGACTTAATATCCAAGACCGGCTTAATAATTTAGAAAGCTTCGGTATACATTAGCCCCCAAGTGCCAATTATCTTTGCTTGCAAAGTGCTTGGGACTTAACATTATTTACCATAATCTTGACTATTATCCGGTGCAATGCAGGCCACCATAAGTCAATTTGAGTCGGAGATTGCTGACCTGAAGAACCGCCTGGCAGCCCAGGAAATTGAAATTCAAAAGGCCAACTCCAAATTTGAATTCAGCGTCTCTGAACAAGAGAAGTTGAAGAAGAATTTTGAGTCGGAAAAGAATATCTGGGCTGACGAAAAGGCCGGACTGGTGACCCCGGCCGAGACAGCAGAGGCGTTACTTGCAAGCACAACTGCCGAACTGACCGGCTTACAACGCCAGATATCTCGGATGGTCTCATCAATCTTTGGTAAGTTATTTCAAGCAATCATTAATTATGGTAAATATTCCTTCAATCGTTACCTGTGTCTTACCTTATGCTTGCCTGTACAGGCCCCAGGAGCACAAACCTCAAGCAGAACACTCTGATCAAATTGAAGGCGGTGTATACTCTAGTGGAGCAACTGTACACCGGGTCACAACATGCTTTGGCCGTTGTGGCCTTATCAAATGATGTGCCCCACCTTTTGCAAGATGTGTTACAACGGCTTGCTGTACTTCCTCAGCGGATTCAAGAGTTGAGACGGGCCCAACCAAGAGCCGGAGCAATAGCCGCTTTGAGCCGGGCCAAAGCCTGGTTACCAGAGCTAGACCCGACCGACATCGCTCTTGGGTATCCAAGTTTAAAGGAGGATGGTGCTCCATTTGATGAAAAGGACTTCACCACCTGCGTGAGGATATACGCCCTGTGGCCACTCAAATTGGAAACGATACTGACCTCACCAAGTATCAGCCGGGTTATGATAAAGAGAATCGAAGAATCCCCACGCCGCATTATGATGATGTCAGCTTGATCCCTCCAATCCGTAAGCACACCTTTGCCCCTGAAGTAGACCCAACCGGTTTAATAGATGATGAAGCTGAGTTTGAGGCCTGGAGTGGCATTGACTGGGCCTCATCATCCTTCCAGGACAAAGCAGCCGGTGGAGAGGCGGAGAAGGATAACCCGGAAGCTTCAGGTCAACCCCAAGAGTAAATTGCCAGGCGCCACCTGCTTATGTCGTTGTAGAAAAACAATGCCGCATCATTCAGACTCGGGGAGTCTTGTAATAGAGTAGAAAATACTTTGAGCTTTGCTATGCCTTCGCGCATGCTTATGGCCCTTAATACTTGCATAAGCCGCCGTCACTATGCACTTCGTAGATTATATGAATCTGTTATGTCCTTGCATAAATGTCTTGCATTGCCCTACACATAAGACAAACAGAAAACCCCTTGGCGACTTATCACTTTTGAGGGTCACATAAGCTTCTGATAACCCGGAATATACACCGAATAATTTCAGGAAATCCAACTTATGATTAAGATGAATAGACATAATCATAATGATGTACCTGTGATGCTTATGGTTACCTTTCTGGCTTCTATAAGCCAACCCCTGAGGGTAAGTTTAACTCCTGAAAATTGGCACATAAAAGTTCACCTGGTATTTATCAACCTGATATAACCAATGTTAAGCCGGAGGATTGCAGTATACTCCATTGTATTTTCAAGAGATTCTCAAGATAGTCAAATATTGACACTTTAAAAAATATAATGAACAAAAATTAAAAAGGCCTCTGATTCGAATACAATCAGTGAACCGTTCCAAAGGGGTTAAGCTAAGATTCGGATACGATCATATAGCCCCCAGTGGCTGTGGCTGTGCCGATCAAGTGGGTATCGACAGCTATGTTCTCTTTGGTTCGAATACGACCTATGTTTGAACAGGAAGCCCCCAAGTGACCATAAGAGTTGTTTAATGATGCTGATTCAAATACGATCCACGTCAGACCCAATGGGGTTAAGCTATGATTCAAATATGATCAAAAAGCCCCCAAGTGGGTTTGGCAGTATGCCGATCAAGTGGGTATCGACAGCTATGTTCTCTTTGGTTCGAATACGACCTATGTTTGAATAGGAAGCCCCCAAGTGATCATGGCTAGATTCAGATATGATCATAAGCCAGACCAAAGGAAAGCCGGATTCAGATGTGACCCGCTCCCTATTGGTTATCTCCACCACAAGTCAAAAAAGACACATAAACCTTTTTGGGGTGGAAAAAGGACAGAGGTCCTGCTTTATTGCTTTATGTAATATATACACATTAGAGCCGGTGGCTCAAGTATAGTAAGGCCGAAGATGAGCGATATTCCATGGCCGGCGGGTCTCCTCCTCCGACTTACGTGAGTCTCTGTGCTCCTGAACATCGATAAGGTAGTATGACCCATTGTTAAGATTCTTGCTAACCACAAAGGGTCCTTCCCAAGGAGGGGATAGCTTGTGCATGTCAGATTGATCCTGGATGAGCCGGAGCACTAAGTCGCCTTCCTGAAAGGTTCTGGACTTAACCCGGCGGCTGTGGTAGCGGCGCAGGTCTTGCTGGTAAATCGCCGAGTGGGCTATTGCCAAGTCTCGCTCTTCATCCAACAGGTCAAGTGCGTCTTGCCGAGCTTTTTCGTTGTCCGCCTCAACATAAGCCGCCACACGGGGTGAATCATGACGGATGTCACTTGGCAGGACCGCCTCTGCTCCATACACTATAAAGAAAGGCGTGTAACCCGTAGATCTGTTAGGTGTGGTATTGATGCTCCAAAGTACAGAAGGTAACTCCTCCACCCAACAACCCGGCGTCCGCTGCAAAGGGACCAAGAGCCGGGGCTTGATACCCTTCAAGATTTTTTGGTTAGCTCGTTCTGCTTGACCATTGGATTGAGGATGAGCCACCGCCGAAACGTCAAGCCGGATATGCTCTCGTTGACAGAACTCATAGGATAAGGGACTAGGATGCAATACACTCATGTATTGATTTCATCTTCATGTCAGTATATTATATACTGCATAGAGGAGAGGGACGAAGGTGCAAGTCTATATCGTGGCTAACTAATTCTCTGGAGTCTAGCTCATGGCTAAAGAATTGCGAGAGATGGTTACAGTGTGCAACGGTATGTTTAAACTAAATCAACTACTTCTATAGATAGTAGCACTAGATATCATAGCGAATGGAACCAAGAGAAAGAAGGCTGAGTTTGTCCATGCAAAAAAGAAAGAAGAAGAGGCTGAGTTTGTGGATCGAAATTTCCTCACACGCACCCCTGCACCACCCAAGAGCAGATCTGGGCCATAGTACGACTTCCTTCGGATACTCTAGATGTAATTGTCACTCCAGCCCAAGCCCCTTGTTTTGGGCATGAAGTTGTGGGATAAAATAATCGGCATGACTGCAAGATGTATCCCGCACACATACTTAATGAGACCATCTTGTTTCTGATCCCTCTCATTCCCATCAGCAAAGGATCAATACCCACACTTATTCTTCTCTCTCTTTCTCATGTACTTCAGTCGGAGTCACCGTGCTATAGTCTCAACAAAAGATCTATGTTAGGTGATTCGGGATGCTCTGGAAAGCAATATATTTTGGTGTGCCAGCTAGGAGACATTAATAGGAGTTAATTCCTTCATTCGCAAAAAAGAAGTTAATTCCTTCAAAGCATTTTGCCCTTCCGTATCAGACCTAAAAAATATGTCGCAGCTCCGTTTACAGACACATGCATTAATCCTGTACGTACGTCCATTTCTTTCTTGCGGAATTTTGCACGTACATGACATGTCCTTTTCATATCCAAACAATAAGGAACAAAGATACTTGTGTGCAAAGTACATTATTTTTTTAAGAGAATAAACTTTTTTTATTGATAAAAGAAGCGTTGTTTGTTTATATCATTGTATCAGACCAATATGACCAGACAATATATAGTTCACTTGAAAGCCCCTACACTTTCAAGTAATCAACCCGCAGTTCACTTTTAAGTGACAAATTGAATCGTTTTTTGCGCTTTTACAGAAAACACCATGTCTTTTATGTTAATTAACCCAGAGTCTGCATAGAATAAATGTTTTTTAAAATATCCATATCTTTTAACCATAACTCCAATTTTAATATGTTAATGTTATATATGAAATTTGATTAGAAAAATGTGTGGAATTCGAATATTATGGTATTTTTACCACTTAACCATTTTTAAAATAATATTTAGAGTGCAAACATAATCAATAGTGCACAAATAAATTATAAACGAAATAAATGTAGCAAGAGAAAATCTCATCTTATGCCATGAGAGAGGTGGCTTACGATTGACCACATTTGAAGCGTGTTGCATTTCTGTAAGCACTATGATCTTCGTATGCGTGAATGCGACGATGAGCAGATGGCAACAAGATGGGATGTCATCTTGTAATAAGGAACATGGACCTATTGATTTTTGACTCATGATTATTTGGGTTGCGGGCATGTGGTATCTTTTTCTTCCATTGCAACGCACCGACTCTTTTGCTAGTCTATATCTATATCTAATAAAAAAACACGGAGTGTTTCTGTTGATTCATCGCCGCGCCATTTTATTAAAAAACTTTATTTTCTGTAAATTAACCCGCAGTACACGTTTAAGTCACAACCGAACCATTTTTTCATTTTCTTAGAAAACCCCCTGACATTTCAGGTAATCAACCCGCCAACGAATAGTTTTTTTTTGTTTTAACAGAAAAACCCTGACTTTTCGGATAATCAATCTGCAACTTATCTAAAACAAAATTATTTGAATTTTCTCAGAAATCCACTTGACGTTTTAATTAATCAACCTGTCGAGGAATCCTTTTTACACTTTAACAGAAAACCCCCCTGACTTTTCATTAATCAATCCGCAACTTATCTAAACAAAAGTATCCATATCTTTTAAACCGTAACTCCGATATAAACATGTTATATATGAAATTTGATAAGACAATTATAGAGAATATAACTATGATATAGGTTTTAGCTGTTAAATAGTTCTAAAATATTATTTTTGGTGCAAACTTAATCTATAGTGCACGGCTCATTTTTCTTTCGTACCGGTGGCAATCTGAATTGCTAATAAACACCCATTAAACCTGATTGAGAGGAAATAAAACATCAATAACCACGCATGCACACCTCTAAAAAACCTTGCGGGAATAAATAACATACTTCTCATCTTATTTCTTGCGAGTGCGTGCACGAGAGAGAGAGAGAGAGAGAGAGAGAGAGAGAGAGAGAGAGAGAGAGAGAGAGAGAGAGAGAGAGAGAGAGAGAGAGAGAGAGAGATTCAAACATGTTTTTGTTACATGAGCACTGAAGCCACCGTGGGCAACACAAACATGATACCATGTGAAAATAAAGGACGTGGACCTATCAGGTTCTTGGGTTGAGAGCGTGTGTTATTTTCTCTCTCATTGCAATGCACGGGCTCTTTATGCTAGTATATAACAATAGTTGGTAAACGAATTAAATATACCACGGTTTCCAAAACAATCAAGGTACCCAGGGACCTAGGTGCCCATCTATTTTACCTATATATATATATATATATATATATATATATATATATATATATATATATATATTTGTGTGTGTGTGTGTGTGTGCATGCATGGTCGTACGAGAAATTCGATGATATATGATTGGTCGTACGAGGGCACGTGGAAGGGATTTAGTCCCGCATCGTGGCCAACCAGGACTAAAGGGTTGGGGGCCTTTAGTCCCGGTTGATGAACTGGGACTAAAGGCCTTTCCCAACCGGGACTATAGGTTGTTTCTCTACTAGTGGTATGTGCTACTGAACTTGGTGCGACAACTATTGTTTGTACATCGGAAAGAATGCTTCTTCTTCTCCTTCACTAATGCATGCTATTTGACCAGTCTTTCTTATTATTTTATCACTGATGTGTGTAAGTTGATTAACTATCTAATAAAACGAACTTCTACTTTCAAGGTCCAGTAGTGTTCTGTTTGCAGTCTTTTGTACCCCCAACTCATTTGATCTCGCCCTTTGCGCCATTGGCGCAACGGTCATCTAGTATTGGAACGGATGAAAGGGGATTGGATCACCATCCATCTGAGCGAGCAGTCATGGAGGGAGTGAGACGATTGGCGTTTTTCACATATTTTTCTTCCATCATTTAAAGCTTTCATTTTCTTAAGGTCTGTTACAGGCATTTAGGCATTCAAGAGATTGTTATCTTATAAGGAGATTAATCATAATCCAAGATTTGCATGGAATTTGTGTCAAACTTTATATAAGATAGGACTAAGTTGCAATGTTGAAAATTTACAACTAAATTTCTATTTGATAATATTTGTATTCTTGAAAATTTAAAATGACATATCAGGTCATCCAATTAGAAAAAATGAAATGTTATTAAGAAAAGTCACAGGGGTCGGTTGATTGCACCCAGTTTCAGGTGTTGGAACAATTAAACGTGTGGAATACATCGGTTCATAGTTGATACTAATTATTAGTCCACGGTGAATCGATCGAAAGAAAGAAGGAGTTTGTCCACGCAAAAAAACACATTTGACATGAACGTTTCGGGATTTGGATGAATAAGATATGCTATCATGATTAAATACTGACAACGAGCATCTGGTTTCATATGTTCGCAACAAATAGTGAAACAGATAGGCATGATGCACCGGTTGATAGTAGCAGTACAGTCCACATAGCGAGCGTGATCGGGAGAAAGAAGGTTGAGGTTGTCCATGCAAAGTAGGAAGAGTAAAAAGACCACAATTAACCCCAACCTTTTGGGCTTGGGACCAAGGATGAAGAAGTAACATATAAACGGCATTTGAACATGTTTGAATAGACAAGGAGCACCCCATTTCAGATGTTCGTGATGAATATTGAAAGAAATGGATGTGATTCAGCAGTTGATACTGTAAGAGACGCGGATAGGATGCAACACACTTGTATTTGATTCATATCAGTACATACATACTGATACTGTGTATAGGGGAGGCTGGAAGGTGCAAGTCTAGCTCGTGGATAAACAAGGAGATACTGTTACAATGTGCAATGCTATGGTTAGAGTAAATCAGTTACTCTGGCGGATAGTGAAACTACATATTAGTAGCGAATGCAACCAACAGAAATCATGTGTGCATTTGTGTAGCAGAATTTCCTCACTCAAGCCCGTGGACATGCAGCTATCAGTCTCGGCCATAGTAGGCTTCCCACCCAACGCACTGGATGTGACTGGTCCTCCAACCCAAGAAACCTCTTGTGGGCATGAGTTTCTGGGGTAAAACACTCATCTTTACTGCAAGTTGTATGCCACACACATAGTGGACGAACCCATCTTGTTTCTGACCCCTGTCATTCCCATCAGCAAAGGATCAAGGCCCACGCTTACTCCGCTCTCTCTTTCTCGTGTGCTTGAACCGAAGTCATCCCTACTACTCGACTCAACAAAAGACGTACGTTTGATGCTTGAGGGAGCTCCGGAGAGCTATATATTTGCACGTGCTAGTTAGGAGATGTTGGTAGGAGTATTAATATCCCGAACATTGGTATTTGCAGGGGACCACAAAAGGATTTTGCTCTTCCGTATTGGACCTAAAAGATGTGCCGCATATAAGTTTGCGACATGCATTAATCATGCACGTACATTTTCTTTTGTGGGGAACTTTGCACGTGCATGACTTGCTCTTGTCATATCCAAACAACAAGGAACAAACATAGTAACATGCTTGTGTGCAGATGATATTTTTCATGAGAATAAACTGATTATTGATAAAAAAGGAAAAGAAATGCATGGAAACACCCTCACTATCTGCATCGAGTGACGTACACAACCTTTACAAATGGTTTATTGACTAAAGTGAAGCATATATAAAGTACATACAACACAATAAGCACACACATGGGCCCTGCACAGTAAGAAACTTAGGATGCACACAAGCAATACCACACACGCGGGAAAACATGCCGGCAAAGAGCAAAGTCATACGAGACCAAACCTATACCTAAGCGAAGAATAAGAAAATTCACCAGAGTGGTCATTACAATGATCGACAAACTACAACAATGACCATATCCGCCTCAATCCTCTTTGACACAGCAAGAACAACGTTATTCTTCAAAAACAAGGCCTTCGGGAAGGAACGACACTCAAACGTCATTGTCACCTAATCCAACCACCAGAGGCCCTTCTTGGATTTCACCCTAAAAATAAGTCTGAGCATATCCAAGTAATGCCTTCAACAAGGCAACGACACAAAAACATGACCTCTCCCTAGTGAGGGCTCCTCGAATGTTATTTATGGCTGAAACTTTGCAAGAATATCAAAAGTTTGGTCATGTTTGATCCCCTGAAGTTTCAGTTTTTTTTAATTTACTGTTTATAGAGGGTGTATGGGCACCAGGTGTTGAAAGTCCAGTCTCATACTAAATCTGTCTAGAGCCGAGCATGTCACCATGTATGTGAACTAAAGCAAATAAAAAACACTAAGAAAATGGACCTGGTTGCAGGCTTAGAAGAACAAGTGTTACATGACAGGCTGGAGGAAGCAAATTGGTTGCAAGATATTAGAGTTTCTGTGGTGCTGCAATGACATATATTTTTTTCGATAAATGATGTTTTTTATTGACTCATAGTGTAGCATCAAGCATATACATGCAACGACAGATACATAGCACGAAATGGAGGTATCAATGGCAGCAACAGGTGGATGGTAGCGAGATGTAGGACTACATGCTAGGTCGATGGTTGGGCCACTTGATCTGATCTGACCCCTCTTGTTAATTGTATTTCTTTTTTCCAAAATATTAATGAAAACGGAAAAACCTTGGTTGCTTATTCTTGAAAAGCAATTGGCAGTATATCCTTGGACTTACTATATAAAGATATATAAGGGCAAATCGAGCATTAGAACGGCAAAGCAAGAGTGAAGCATTTGTTTCTCCGGTGGGTGCAGCGGTTGCCGGTCTTCTTCTCTTCGTCGATTTGCCGGTGTCGGCATTTGTTTCTCTTTCCTTTCTTTTATTTTTCCTTTTGGGCTTGTTTGTCTTGCAGCCCCAGCGAGCTAGATGTATCGAATAGTTGCTTTATAATATAAAGCGGAGGAAACCCTTTATCGTCAGAACGGCAGAGCAAGAGTCAAGCTCCTCATTCCTGTCGCCGGCGCGACACCATCCGGAGTCCACTGTCCTATGTCATTGTTGGTGCTCCATGGGCACCAACGGATATGGGAACGAAGGAAAGGGGATGGGGTCACCATAAATCCAAGCGAGCAGTCGCAGAAGGAGAGAGAGACTATTGGCATTTTTTCATATTTATCTCTTCCATCATTTATTGTTTTCATTTTCTCGAGGTCTATTACATGCATTTAGGCAATCAAGAGATTCTCACTTATAAGCAGTTTAATCGTAATCCAAGAGTTACATAAAATTTATGTCTAACTTTAGATACGATAGGGCTAAAGTTCCAATGTTTAAAATGTATAACCAAATTTTCATTTGACAAATTCTTTTATTCTTGGAAAATTAAAATGAAATATCAATTCCAATTAGAACAAGCAATATATCTCCAGACGGCTCGAGTCCATCATCCAATATGGGAGACGATTGATTATTGCCAGCATCAATATCGATCATGGTATACACTATCCGGCGGTTGGCTTTCAACGTGCATGCATACCGGGCTGAAAAATATCCGCCATGATCGATTGGTCGTGATCAGTGGCGGTGTCGGGATGGGGCAACACCGCGGGCAAGCCCCAGGGCAACAACAAACTACAGTGCCAAACAGTGCATACATGCTATAGTCACGAGCAAATTCGAGGCAACTCCCCAGGCCATGGCCCGGCCTGCCTGGGGCCTGGCGGTTACCGCTGGTCGTGATGGCATGGCACCCAACGTTCGAGTGTACGTGCCCACTACCCTACTTGAGTGCACCCATGCAAGGCAGCGTGCATGTTGCTCGTTTTCTATTGGTATGGTTTCAAATTCCGTCCAAAGCACTTTGGAGTTTTATTGTTTTTAGGCCACCCATAGTGGATAGTATCATCGATTATTATCTTCGAAGACGGATGCGGTTTTTTGGCTCCTAGGTACTCCATCCCCTATAGGATCATTAAATTCAAAAAAATATTAGGAAAATTCAAAAAAAAATCTGGGATTTTGGGATATCAAACCTGAGTGCCTAATCTACTCCCGTGTGAATTTCCATGAAAAAATGACATTCGTGGTACTCTTGGTAAGAAGACAAAAAAAATCCTATGTACGAAAAAACTGTTTGGGTGTAGGTCGGACTGTATTTTCTTCGTCATGGATACATTTCTTGGTATTTTTTCCCGAAACTTTATACGGGAGTAGATTGGGCATCCGGGTTTGATATCTCAAGATTCTTTTTTCTTAATTTGGTATTTTTGAATTTGATATTCATAAAGGGGGGTGGAGCACCCAGGAGCTCCTATGCATTTTCCACGTTATTTATTGTCATGCAAGGCATATAGTAATACAATATTTATTATGATACAGTATGTTGATATGATACTCAAACCTCTTTTTCTTCATTTAATTCTAAGCCACCTTGTCAAAATTGTCTACTACTAGTAGATGACATGCATAATAATAGCTATGATTCTTCCATTACGGGCAACCTTAAATGCCTCATTGTGATGACAACCAGTTTGCAAGAAAACACCTTTTATACAGTAATCCAAGCGCCTGCAATTTAAGGTACGCTGACATGGCAACCATTTTTTCCTTCGGATCGGTTTTGGTCTTAATTGATGACATAAACACGCGGATCACTTCCCAAGTTATTGGCGCAAAGTGTGCAACCAATTTGGTCAGATGGTTACAGCGTGCAATGGTGTGGTTTAACCAAATCAGCCACTTCTACAGATAGTGGCACTAGATATCAAAAACGAAGGCCGAGTTTGCCCATGCCAAGTAGAACAGAAAGACTGCATTTGTGGACCGAAGTTTCCTCACACGCACCGCGGCAGTTCGGCACCACCGCCCAAGAACAGATATCGCCCTCGGCCGTCGTACAGCTCTCTCCGGATCCTCTAGATGTGACTGGTACTCCAGCCCAAGCCCTTTGTTTGTGGCACGCAGTTCTGGGATAAATGGTCTATTTGGTTAGCTTCCTGAAAAGGCTGCCTTACCCAGGCAAGAATCTCAGTCGTTGGATTTGTTAAGCCTGAGGTTGAGATTGCTGAGCTGCATCTATGGCCTCCATCCAAACAGGCCCAATAATCGGCTTGACTACAAATTTTATCACGCACACAGACGTGATGAGCCCATCTTGTTTCTGATTCCTCTCATTCCCATCAGCAAATTATCAAGACCCACACTTATTCCTCTCTCTCTTTCTCATGCACTTCAGTCGGAGTTACCGTGCTACTAGTCTCAACAAAAGATCTATGTTGACTGTTTCGGATGCTCCGGAGAGCAATATATTTCGGTGTGCCAGCCAGGAGACATTAATAGGAGTTAATTCATTGAAAGCATTTTGCTCTTCCATATCACACCTAAAAAATATGTCGTAGCTAAGTTTACAGATATGCGTTAATCCTACACGTACGTACATTAAAGATGTGTCAGGAATAATAGCCCCAACACCGCCAACAAAAGAAAACTAGGGTTGTGGAGTGCCGATCTAAAGAAACTCCCCAGCCACCGATTCCCCTTTGTGTGCATGCTGCCATAACCATATGTAGGCCTTCCAAACTTAAGCCAAGACCAAGCATGCATTCAGCTGAAGACTATCTTATAGCCCTCACGACCAACGAAGTTCACCCGTCCTAACAAGGATCTGAGACCATAATTAGTGTTGCACCAATACCACACACCCAGTAATCCAACATATTTCGATGTTGTGAGGTGGATATGATTAGACACCACCTCAATGATGGACCATACGGATAGCAAACCAGCAATCATAGGATAAATGGTTCTCGTGATAGAATCACAATTTTTCACCAAAATCGTTCTTTATGTTGAGGGATTTTAATTTGCAAAGTTGCATATTGATTATCATGTTGAATGGGATGGAAACAGGATGACGACCCTGGATGATGTGTATATACATTAGACCCCTCCCAATGCTCCACCTTGTACAAGTGCTAACGCTATCATCTAGGCGAAAATAATGATGTGGTATGGTAACTAAGAGGAGAGAGATGAATTTGGTGACCCCAAGAAGAAACAATGCCAAGCGAAGGAACCTAGAAACAGCACTTAAATGAAATAAGCCCACAAATGCATGGAGGAGTTTAGTTGCTAAATCATTACATAAAAGAATCTTAACTACAACAAGTTAAGAACCTATGCATTGGGGCATTAGTTTCTAAACTTTTTAATGTGTTTAGCACCTTATCTAAGCACGTATGCATTGGAAGAGGTTTTATAAGCATGGCATCATAGGAAAAACTAACGAAGCAACTGTAAGCTGACCCAACCCTTTCATCAGAGGCAAATTACAAGAATATCAGGTCTCGACAACTGAACTAGAAAGGCTAATGTCAAAGATACATGCAAGAAGATCCAATGCATCCAGAAGCTATTTCTTCAAGTACAGTTGGCACCAACGAAGTTCAAATGCTTCAGTTACTAGTGGTTCAAAGAAACCCTTGCCCCCAAACCTGTGAAGCTACAATTTTTTGGCCTGATTTGTCTGGTACTCGACACTATCATTCTTGGCATGAAGTTATGTGGCAGAATACTCTGCAAGAACAACTCTTTCTGTTCACCCAATTGACATAAAGAGTCTATCTTGTTTCCGATCCCTCTCATTGCCACCAAAGAAGGAGAATCGACACTTGACTTTTCTCTCTTTTCTTCATGTGCCTCTACGAGAAACACTGATAGCATTTGGCTGCTTTGGATCTTGAGGTAGGGCGGAGAGCAATATATTTCAATTCCCTAACTATAAGACCTTAATCCATTAATAGGAGTTGATTCCCCGAGCGCATTTTGTTCTTTCGTATGAGCCCTACAAAAACTTGTTGCACCTAAATGTATGAATGTGAATTAATTTTGCATTTATATGTTTGTGCAGTAAGATTTTGCACGCACCTAACTTTACTTTTTATATGAAAACAATAAATGAACATAGTGATTTTGTTCCAAATAACAGTGGTGTTGAGCATCCTAAGATGTAGGTTAATGATTTCATGGTACCATCCTTAGGATTAATTTCTAGTACCACCATCATGAACAAGTTCGTCATTATCTGACATCCGCCACTCGCTCATGCTACCTACAACAAACCTGCGGTCTCCCAAAGCTCGAAACCTATGGGCGTGACTAGAAAAAAAATCTTAGAAAGGAAAAAAAATTTAATGATTGCACGCACACCTAAACCCTAGCTATCCTGGTTGGGCACGTAGTAGTTTAAGCTACTGCCTAGAGAGAGGAAAATCACCATCTATGGTTCTAATTTATGATATTCATCATCTACATTTCTAACTTAGCAAATTAAAACTTAGCTCGGTCAGCATTAGGTACTTGTTCAAGTGTATGGCAAGGCAGCCGCTGAAGATGGATCGAAATCAGGTGGTGATGGGGGCATTCTCGGAGGCATTATCCCCACGACACATCACCATCAGGCTCTCTGAATCGGAATCAGGGATTATACATTGTGCAATGCCCGTTGTAGGACAAGTTTTGGTCTACTCCGAGTCAGCATCCGAGCGCACTCTTCAGAGGTGGCCTTCGAGAAGATGACGTCTGCTGCATTCCTCGGTTTTCTCTTGGCATCTCTTTTGCACATCCGAACTTCCGACTTGTAGACAAGGTTCTCTCCTGTGATAGTTTCCGCCTCCTTCAGCTCCTACATGCACTCACTCTAGCATAACACAACTTGGTCAATTGTTCTTGCTTGCAGTTATCCATCACTGCCTCTCCAATTCGTCTGGTGAGGGCAGCAACGGCGCGGGGGGTGACGGCGTTGGAGTGGAGGATGAAGGTGTGGTATGGGATGCCTAATGACGACTAGGAGACATGTAATCCATGTAAAAATATACCTTATAGTAGAAAAAAGTGTCAAAAACTATTGAGCGATATTTGGCCTCCTTGCTAGAGCTACTTCGTCCAGTCCTTTTTAGTCTGCATACAAGTTTTGTCTGAAGTCAGAGTATCTCTACTTTGACCAAACTTATAGAAAAAAGTATCAGCATTTACAATACCAAACAATGTTTTAAATAGCGGGCTATGGAAAATAGCGGCAGGCCTCCAAATCAGTTATAGCTGGCTATTTGTGAAGGCGACCATTTAGCGGCACCCTGCTGAAAAGGCTATAGCTGGCTATTTAAAACTATGATACCAAATCAATATTGTTAGATTCATTATGAAATATAGTTTCATATTATATATATATATATTTTGTATTGTAGATGTTAATATTTTATAATGTAAATTTGGTCAAACTTTGTTGTGTTTGACTAGGCACAAATCTAATACGCGGAGTAAAAATGACCACAGGGAGTACTACATTAATTAGTACCTAAAAACCAAACAATGGTTCTTGTAGACAACATTTGACAACATGATATTTGACGGGGTGAAACGACATGACCTTTCCTTACAAATGTAAAATATTGAGTGTCAGAAATCAGGAGAAACATAAATTTATCAACAGTTCGATAAAATGTTGGCATTAATTCTTGAATCCCTGCAAATTTTGAAAATGGAAGAATTTTGAATACCTACGCTATTTATTCGGAAGGGTCAAATCAGGAATTCTATCCATTTTGACGGCCAAGCTAGCATATGTGTAGAACAGATAATGTGGGGACGGACTCCGAGCAGAGCACCATCTTCCCGCTGCCTCCACAATGCGATGTCGGGTCCCCTCCCCCCCCCCCCCCCACACACACACACGATGTCATAATTTTATCATACAAAAGGTGCAGATTGGCAGATTGGGTAGTCAAACCCGTGACCAATTGTGATGGATGGCCCGTACTTACCACGGGGTTTGGGCATCCTCTGCAAAAGCGCACCATGCAGTACACCCGTTGTTGTGTGGATCTCTGCACCCACATTTCATCGACACTATAGCACCAACCACCATGCAGTACTGTAGAGATCTCCACCTGTTACCACAACGGCCACGACTAGTTTCTTGTTCTGTGGGAGTTGCCATGGCCATTTAACAATATACGACCGTTTATATTTGAAACTTTTGATAAATGTGTTTATAGTGGGTGGTGAGATAAGAGACTAACCAACTTTAAGCAAATTTTCCATCCAGTAACCAAATCCTTGGGCGCCACGCAAGGCCAGCTACCTTTGAGGTGTTGATATGCATTTTTTAACTACAACAATCAAATACTATATATAACTAGATGATACCCCGCGCGTTGCTGCGGGACTTTTTGCCTTAGCTTCAATGAACAATGTGATCGAATGAAAATAAAGATGGCTATTAAAGATTCAATGAAATATTAATATTTATCTTTAATGAATACAATTTTGTGCAAACTTACAAAGGCTTAGCATTATCATGGAATTCTCCTCAATATTCATAGCATTGTAAAACCACTGAAATGGTTCTAGTACACTTAGTTCGCTTGTAGTGACCTCAAAAGAGGCATTTATTCACCTGTTAAAATTCTCGTAGCCATGTCGTAACCACTGAAAAGAAATTACGGAGATATGGTAATATGAAATGAGATTAAAGTGAGCAGCGAGCTGTTGTCCAATTTATTTTCAGTATGAAGATTTCCTACAGTTTCCAATATCCATGTAGCATAAAAATGTAAGCGTTGTTGTTCTGATATAGGAAATCAGATAGCACCTTTTGCCAACAATTTAAAAGACCAGTAATAAGCATGTTGTGTGACATGGAAAGTATTACAAACATTCACTCATCAGAACATAATTACAAAATGCATCGCAGTAGATAGTCAGCTATCCTATATGATGACCTCACGGTGAACCAAGATGTTAGAGCAGGATGGAGACATGGAGGAAATGAGAAACTTAATACATTGAGAGGGTTGAAATGGGGCAGGCTGAATCCAAAATGCCAGCATAATGCCATGCGGTAGGTACCAGCAGGCAAAGGGGATTACAAATTCGTCCTGCCCATCACCACTTGTAGGAACAGAGTCAGAGATGCAAGAACTCAAATGAAACGACAGGGCGAGGCTAATTAGGAGATGTAATCATGGATTAAGTGGTTAGCTACCTGCTCACACGCAAATTCCTCGGCGCCCTTGACGCAACATCGGTAGCACGGCAGCAGAGTGTATCTTGCATGGAGGCACTGGGTGACCCCGTCCTTCATCCATGAGGTCCCTCTTGAACCTACACCATGATCTCCAACAGCTTCACCTGATCCATGGGAGGCTGTAGGCTTCACACGGGCACGACGGAGGTTGGGAAGCCATATAAGGAGTTGAGTTGTTCCAGTGTGCCGGTCTTGTCGCAAGCATGCATCAGCACCACTGCGGTCACCACATTCCATACCTCGAAACACGGTATTAGAGAAGGAAACGCGGTATTAGAGAAGGAAACACTTTGACTAGTACTTCTTCTGATTTCTACAAAGCAGAACCATCTAATGAGCACAACATTTCAGAGTGGCAAATGAATGAAATGAACCTTCTGAGTCTCCCCATCCGGGTTCTCAGCAAGCTAAACTATGCTGACTAATTTACCGTTTCACAAATATCTTTGTTAACTGACAAATAAAAGCAATAGTGTAGGTAAATAAACTCATTTTCACATGATATGACAAACTGAACTTCTTCCGGCCGTCAAAAAAGTAGAATATCACTTATTTATGTTGAATTAATCATATGGCGTAGTTTTGTTAAGCAAGAATATAAATATTGGACCAAGGAGAAGACCAAGAGGTTTTCTAAGTGTAACTAAAAATCTTATTTTACAAATTAATTTGGAAATGAACTAACACACCGAGGTATACACCAGTTGAATGTGAGTAAAGGAAATATTCGTCTCTTATGGCCTAACTTTGGAGAGTATGAGTTGGCTAAGCAAGCAGATATATATTGGACCCAGGAGCAACACCAAGAGATTGTACAACTGATAAGGTTCCTAAAAAAATTAATTTAGGAAGGAGTGAACATAACAGATTACAACATGAAGCCATCCACCACCTTGAGTGTTTATACCTGCAGTACAAATTGTTCAAACAGTCCCAGACTCGCAGGAGATGTCTTACAAACTCATGTAAGTCATTCATTTTGGCATCGTTCTTTAGATTCAATACATTCGATTTGTTGTTGGTAAATTCAAATCTAATCTTATGGAAGAACACAAAATTAAGGGTATAGCAATACGATTTCTAGACTGAACTGAATTTTGTTTTTACCTACAGCCATCCGCCCATGCCGACAATACACCAAACACTTGGTGGGCGTTGGAGCAGTTGACGTGTGGGGCGGTGGGCAGCCGTGCCCAGAGCGATACTCAGGCCACGACGAGTCCCTCCATGTTGAGCTCCACATGCCTGGAGTCGTGGGACTGACCATGGTCGTCGGTGCCCTCGTCGTCCTCCGATATGTGGAGGTCCACCGGCTGTAGCAGGGACATGGGCGGCCAGAGGAAGGGAGCTATACACCTACAGGAGACAACGGTGGAAGGTGCAGAACGCCGGCGACCATACCGTGGAGTCCCGTGGCAGCCTCTGCACCATGCAACCAGACATTAACGACCTCATCTCTGCCGTCAGCGCAGCACAAAGCATGGAACTCAGGGAGCCACACATCGGGGAGGGTTAGGGGAGGTTGGGGGATCGACCGTCATGGTGGCTCCTCACCTTGGCACACACCAGCTGAGACGATGCAGGCCCTTCCTCTGAAAGCCACTCTTCCTCCAATGTGAGTGTTTCCTGCCATCAAGCAATTGATCGATTCAGCTTTGGTGTAGGTGACGGGAACGAACCCATGGCTTAAAAGGAGGGTTATCAGGGACAGGATGAATAGGCAAAGGAAGACGTTTAACTTCAACCGGATGATTTCTGGCGAAAGGAAACCGCCTCGCGCGCCGTCCGATCGGGACAGATCGGACGTTTCTGGTTGCGCGTGGGTTACGAGCGGACCAGGTCGCACCTGGCTGGCACCTGTGTCTCCAAGGGGCAATAATTGCAGCATCCCGGTCTGTCTCTACCTTCTCCCCTTTCCTTCTCCTCCGCGACGACCTTCTCCCCTTTCCTTCTCCTCCGCGACGACACACAGAGCGTTGATGCGACGATCTTCCAGGGTGCGCGGTGGGCAGGCGGCGGCGCCGAAGGTTGCTGGAAGTAAGCAATCGATGAACGACGTCGTTCCTCCGGCGAAGTAAGCAATCAAAGCTCCCTCCATTTCTGCTGCATAGTGTTGCGCTAGGGTTCGTAGGAGGGATGCGAGGTGTGGATCTAGTTTTGAGGTGGGGTGGTGGTTGATAGGTTTGCCTAGGTTCATGGGTCACTGGATCTGGTGTAGGGCAGGGGAGTGGCAGGAGGTGTGCGATTTGAGGCCCGCCCGGATCTGCTTGGTTTGGTGGAGTTTTCGGGGCTCCTTGATACATTGCATCAAGGCATTGCTTGCACCCGGGGCGTTGCTTGCATCAGTAGGGGGTTGTGCTTTCATAGGAAAACAATCAGCAGGGTTGAGCTGATGGAGTTTGTGTGGGATGGATTTCCACTCCCTATGGGCAACCAAATGGAGATGATGGGGTGGGTTGGGGCGTGGTGATGCTGTCATGTTAGAATGGAATTGACTTTTTTTACTATGATTCAATGTAGCAACATCATAGACCATAGTAATTTAGGCTTTTCAATTTTTTTCTTCATGCAGAGGCAATAGCTGATTCAGAAACTTGTGTTTTTCATGTCAACATTTTAGATCATGGTTCAGAGATTTTTTTTGATCAATCATGGGTTATGATAGTAGAAGGAACGGTATTTTTGTTATGCCAAGCATGTTTTTAGAAGATGCTTCCATGATAAGAAATGATAGGTTATAGATTTTTCAGACATTTTGATCAATCATGTGTCAATGTTGATTGTCAGAAGCAACAGCATGGGTCAACAGCTCCTCCTCCCGATGCATCAAGATCTCACAACATTACTGATAATGAGTCAGGTGGTGATGTATGTGGCTCACTGGATGAGTGGCTGCATCCACTGCCTTCAATTGCAGACTTGGAGGTGCACATTTCCCAATCATCATCACATTTTTGTGTTTCATTTTTTCCATTTCTTTTTCATTATTTTTTCTAGGCCCTCATGTGTTTCATGCTTTGGAGCAGATCTCGGAGAATATGCAACAGGTATACGAAAAGCACAAGAATATGTATGAAGTGGAGATGAAGAGCACTCTTAATTCTATTGGGAAGGTTTTTCAGTCAATGTTCTGTAAGAGGATGGGGGAGCTCCTGGTTGAAGTTTATTCAAGAAAGTCAAGGAGGAAGGAGGACGAGGGCGGAGAAGATGTAACATTCGTTGCAGGTGGAAGCAACGCAGCATCCGTGCCTGACACCAGTGCCTCAGCTCAACAACCTGAAGTTGAGAGGCAAGTGTCAGCTGGCCCCAAGACCCCTAGCGTCGAAGGCGATGGTGATATCGTGTTGAAACAAAGGCAGAGTTGTGCTCAAGTTGAGAAGGGGTTTTTAGACTTGGGAAAGGAGGTTCAACAAGAGGTTGCACAGCATGATGTTGCAAAAGATGTGGATGCAGACACAAGTCCACATGTCAACCGTGGCAAGGATGCTGAGGGCGTGGCTGTCAATGCTGGCACGGTTATCCTACCATAGGGCACAATCAAAGCAATGGAAGCCGCTGCAATGGAATGGGATGATGGCCCATCGTGCGACCTTTTTCCAGTTGGGAGCGAAGACTATGAGTGGTTTCATCAGGAAGTGCCACCTAGACCTTCAAAGAGCCCAGAGGCAGTTGTCACTCCCTCTGCTGTGTTGCACCCGGGTTCAGTGGGGCCTACATTTGACAACACGCCAGAAGCAGCTAGGGTTAATGTGAATCACATTGTACATCCAGTTGCAGCAGACATCTGTGCTTCTCTGTTTGGCACTGATCCAAAAGTTTGCACAACAAATGAGACCAACCAGCCAATCTTTGATGCATCTCCAGTTGCCACCAGAGTTCCATTACGTGTTGGGTCTTTAGGTGTGTTTTACATGCTGCATTTTTTTTCTTTGTTTCTTTTTTCTCCCTTTTTTCTTGTTTCTTCTGTTGCAAGCTTTATATCTAGTATCTAACTTTTTCTCTTTTTCTTACTTGTCTCGATGCAAGGTAATTCAACTCTCTCTGGAGGTGCAACACCCAATGTTGATTCCAGTAGTGGTCCAAGTTGTGCTACAAAGAAGGCTGTCAAGAAGAAGAAAAGGGCAGCTGAGTCGCCTGGCGGGGTTCCGAAGATGAAGAAGATCAGGATGCTTTGCATCAGCAGTATGTTATGAGCATATACAAGTTAAGGAAACCAAAGGAAGGCTAAGCTCTGTGAGTGTTTTGACTTCTTTCTTTTTTTCATATCCTCATGAGATCCCATAGTTGTTTATGTTTTTTTGATTGAAACTTTTTTTGTTTTGATGTGAAAGCCTCTCTCTCGATTTTGACAGTATTGCTAATGCATCCCCTCTTATGCTTTTTTGAATATGCAGACCTGCTTTCATTGAAATAGATGGCTTCCACACCTCTCTGCAGAATTTCCATGCCTCGCTAAAGCCACGGACTGAGATCGACAATGAGGTCATGACTCTCTATCTCAAAACTTTCGACATGGAGCAACTTGCCAGCCCTAAGAAGCCAAAGAAGTTTGCATTCTCAGTTTTCATGAGTGTTAGTGGACACATTCTATAGCATCTTACATTTTTTCCTCTATTTTTTCTTTGCAACATCATTTACGGCTTTCCCGTCTTTGTTTCTGGTTTCTTTTCAGGCACAATTGGCTGCTGAGCCCGAAGTATTTGATCCTAAACTTTGTGAAAGAGAGTTTAGGACGGCTTGCGACAGCAGCAACATATCAAGTTGTGATCTAGTATGCTTCTTCTTTTTCTCTGTTTATTTATATGTTTTTGTCGCAGCTTTTGTCACCTCACTTGTTCCATTTTTTGCAGCTTTTCTTTACAATTGTCCAGAAGAGGCATTGGGCTGTAGTTGTTGCAAACTTGTCCATGAAGCAATTCAACATTTTTGACCCAATTAAGAATAGCAAAGATGTGCAACTGCTACACAAGGCAACCAACAATATGGTATTTATATGCTCATGTTTTTCTTCTATACTATGTGCCCCCACCCCCTGGAAGACTTTGCGTTTCACACTTTGTGTCATGTTATCATTTTAAATCAGATCACCAATCTAAAGAGAGTGGCAAGGAGTGAACCATCATTCAAACATGATCTTGACTCTTTTGAGGAGTTCATTCCAATCCATCCACAGCAATTAACTTAGTAAGGAAACATTTTCTTCATTCTTTCGCATCTTAAAGTTTTTGATTTATGTTGCACAAACAATATACTCAAACAATTGTTTCATTTGTGTTTCTTTTTTTCTCTAGTTATGATTGCGGGCTTTTTGTTATTCTATAGTTGGAGAACTTCGACGGTGTGGTTATGGCATCATTTAACCAGGTGAGCTGCTATGTGAATGAAAATGCACGTCCATTCCATTAGTTGGATTTTTTTTTGTTGGTGACATCATTTTGACCCTCTGTTCATTTCTTTTTTTATCAGGAATACATCCCAAAGCTTCGGATGAGGATTGCATTAGACCTGTTGAGGCACCCTGAGAACAATCTGGATCCTGCTGTGGAGCTGAAGAAGATGCTGCTTCAAAAAGGGGGGCGTTCTTGAGAACGCAACATTAGCGAGGTGTTTTGGCAGAGCTGGAGTTGTGTGCTCGTAGTGGCCAGTAGTTTATGTTTTTTTCAAGTCCTTAGTGCGCTTTTCTTTAGCGAAACACCCTAGATGAAATGTTCTTTTAGCAAGACTGGCACTGTAACTCGATGTGTTTCATACACTATAAGGAGATGATGTTTTTGAAGTAAGGTTGGCACTGTAACTTTTGATGTCTTTTTCATATACTGCAAGGAGCTGATGTTTTCATGCATGCAAATAGATTTCATTTTGCAACACCCCGCGCCGTGTGAAATGTTTTTCTGAGTTTTTTGTATGTTGTGTGTTTTCGTGCAAATAGCATTGGTGGATACACAATTGTATCAATTGTCATGTTTCATTTCTCCACCTTGCTTTTTCTTTTTTTATCAATGGATGCATTAGGTAGTATCATGATTGGAGAAGTTTCATCCTTCATGTTGTTACACTCCATTTTTTCAACATGCTAGAATTGATGAAAAGTATCATCATCATCAACATGCTAGAATTGGTGAAGACACAAATGTCTGATTTTTTTACTATGGTAGTTTTTACTATGGGCGCACACTAGAAGCAAAACTAAATCGAATGCAAAGTAAGCGCAACTAAATATGAATTGAAGCAACTTTTTTAAAAAAATACTTTGTTTTTAAAATACTAAAGTTACTCTCCAGTAAAGTTGTGATGGTCAGTGTCAACACCAATATATTCAAGACACACAAGAAAGCTTCAAATGTTGTAGTAGCTAACATTTTTTGTTTGCATTACAATGGCTATACAACAATTTTGGCTACAGATCTCAAAGTATTACTTTTCCCTCCAATTGCAAACAACATTTTTGTAGGGTCACAATGCAGGGAATTCTTTGTCTACATCACAACCTAAGCTCTGTTGCTTTAGCCACATCTTGATCTCTCAACATTGCATCTTTTAGATAGGAGCATTCCTGAACATCATGGCCATCTTCATTGCAATATCGGCATTTTTTGATAGACATCACAGCTTTCAGGTACTTGCATTCTTGTATGGCATGGCCATCTTCATCGCAATACTTGCAAAGCATCTTCTTCTTTGTTCCAGGCTTTGCCCTTGGTTTGGCTTCCTTCTTCTTTTCTTCTTTCTTCTCCTCTTGTCTAGCCTTCTTCTTGTGTGCATCTTCTCGTGGCTCAAGCAGAGTCTTCCTCCTCCTTTCTTTTTCAGTGGGTCGCCCTTTTTTTGGAACACGTGTTGGGTTTTGAAGCATGGCACCCTGTTGTGCAGCAGGCGGATCAACGGTTTGTTCATGTTGCGGAGGCAGATTGGCCGCTCGGCTTTGTTGTTTTGTTGGATTGGATTTTTGTTGTTGCTGACTTGGCACCCTGTGAGTTTCTACTTGTTGCTGCGGCATTTGCTGTTGATGCACCTCCCGCTGCTTTGGTAGTTCCCCTCTTCTTGCTGCAGCTATAACAGGCTCAAGCTGATTAGCTGCATCATTTAGCAGGTTGTATGCAAATTCATTGTCGCGAGCTTGTGAGGCCAACCGAGTAAGTTTCCTGCAAAGTGAGTTGTACTTGAGGGTGTTGTTCGATGGGAGTCCAAAATCCAGAAGTTGGCTGCCTGTTGGTGTTGTTGCTTTTTCCGACCACCTCTGTAGCAAATAGCGTTGCGGGATAGTTTGCACATTTAGATGAGTCATCACCCTAATGATGTGTGCACATATAATCCCATTCATCTCAAAACAGCTGCAGCTGCACTCAAACTTCTCATTTGACATCTCAACATTTACTTTGAATATTTTTGGATCCTCATAGTAATTTGAGAAAAGCTCAAAGTTAATGCTTTCATTGTGAAGCACAGGGACCTGGTTGATTACATATCCCGTTGATGCAATCACTTCTAATTGAAACTTGCCAAAAACAGCCTGGGTGTAGAAGTTGACCGCTTGACGCTCAATGTTGTATCTCGAGTAAAGAAGTGCTGTTGTTGCTTCACCAATGAAAGCTTGGTTGTCCTCACGGTCTAGCATCGTCTCTTGGAGCACCTCATACTGACAAATTTCCAAACCGACTCTTGAGGATTGATGAATGTCTTGAAGTAAGAGTTGAGGCCCTCCGACCTCCCTGTAGTGCTTGTGAATGGGAAGAAGCATTTTCGGAAGTATGCTGGAGCCCAGGTATGCCGGGTTCGCCACATGTTGCAAAGGTGTGTTGGTGAACGTTGCAGAAAACAAAAATTTTCCTACGGTTTCACCAAGATCCATCTATGAGTTCATCTAGCAACGAGTAATCGGATTGCATCTACATACCTTTGTAGATCACGCGCGGAAGCGTTCAAAGAACGGGGATGAGGAAGGCGTACTCGACGTGATCCAAATCACCGGAGATCCTAGCGCCGAACGGACGGCACCTCCGCGTTCAACACACGTACGGTCAGCGTGACGTCTCCTTCTTCTTGATCCAGCAAGGAGGAAGGAGAGGTTGAGGAATATGGCTCCAGTAGCAGCACGACGGCGTGGTGGTGGTGGAGCTGCAGTACTCCGGCAGGGCTTCGCCAAGCACTATGAAGGAGGAGGATGTGTTGGAGAGGGAGAGGGAGGCACCAAAGGCGTGGGGTGAGAAGTCCTCCATCTCCCCACTATATATAGGAGGGCCAAGGGGGGGGGGGCGCCGGCCCTAGGAGATCCAATCTCCTAGGGAGGTGCGGCCAAGGGGAGGAATCCCTCCTCCCCAAGGCACCTAGGAGGTGCCTTCCCCTTTTGGGACTCTTCCCTTCCTTGAACCCTAGGCACATGGGCCTCTTGGGGCTGGTGTCCTTGGCCCATATAGGCCAAGGCGCACCCCCTACAGCCCATGTGCCCCCCCGGGGCAGGTGTCCCCACCCGGTGAACCCCCGGGACCCTTTCGGTGGACCCAGTACAATACCGGTGACCCCGAAACTTGTCCCGATGCCCGAAATAGCACTTCCTATATATAATTCTTTACCTCCGGACCATTCCGGAACTCCTCGTGACGTCCGGGATCTCATCCGGGACTCCGAACAACATTCGGGTTACTACATATACATATCCCTACAACCCTAGCGTCACCGAACCTTAAGTGTGTAGACCCTACGGGTTCGGGAGACATGTAGACATGACCGAGACGACTCTCCGGCCAATAACCAACAGCGGGATCTGGATACCCATGTTGGCTCCCACATGCTCCTCGATGATCTCATCGGATGAACCACAATGTCGAGGATTCAAGCAACCCCGTATACAATTCCCTTTGTCAATCGGTATGTTACTTGCCCGAGATCTGATTGCCGGTATCCCAATACCTCTTTCAATCTCGTTACCGGCAAGTCACTTTACTCGTACCGTAATGCATGATCCCGTGACCAGACACTTGGTCACTCTGAGCTCATTATGATGATGCATTACCGAGTGGGCCCAGTGATACCTCTCCGTCGTACGGAGTGACAAATCCCAGTCTTGATCCGTGTCAACCCAACAGACACTTTCGGAGATACCCATAGTATACCTTTATAGTCACCCAGTTACGTTGTGGCGTTTGGTATACCCAAAGCACTCCTGCGGTATCCGGGAGTTACACGATCTCATGGTCTAAGGAAAGGATACTTGACATTGGAAAACTCTAGCAAACGAACTATACGATCTTGTGCTATGTTTAGGATTGGGTCTTGTCCATCACATCATTCTCCTAATGATGTGATCTCGTTATCAATGACATCCAATGTCCATAGTGAGGAAACCATGACTATCTGTTGATCAACGAGCTAGTCAACTAGAGGCTTACTAGGGACATGTTGGTGTCTATTATTCACACATGTATTACGATTTTCGGATAATACAATTATAGCATGAATAAAGACAATTATCATGAACAAGGAAATATAATAATAATGATTTTATTATTGCCTCTAGGGCATATTTCCAACAGTCTCCCACTTGCACTAGAGTCAATAATCTAGTTACATTGTGATGAATCAAACACCCATGGAATTCTGGTGTTGATCATGTTTTGCTCTAGGGAGAGGTTTAGTCAACGGATCTGCTACATTCAGGTCCGTATGTACTTTACAAATATCTATGTATCCATCTTGAACATTTTCACAAATGGAGTTGAAGCGACGCTTGATGTGCCTTGTCTTCTTGTGAAAACTGGGCTCCTTGGCAAGTGCAATAGCTCCAGTGTTGTCACAGAAGAGCTTGATCGGCCCCGACGCATTGGGTATGACTCCTAGGTCGGTGATGAACTCCTTCACCCAAATTGCTTCATGCGCTGGCTCCAAGGCTGCCATGTACTCCGCTTCACATGTAGATCCCGCCATGACGCTTTGCTTGCAACTGCACCAGCTTACTGCCCCACCATTCAAAATATACACGTATCCGGTTTGTGACTTAGAGTCATCCAGATTTGTGTCGAAGCTAGCGTCGACGTAACCTTTTACGACGAGCTCTTCGTCACCTCCATAAACGAGAAACATTTCCTTAGTCCTTTTCAGGTACTTCAGGATATTCTTGACCGCTGTCCAGTGTTCCTTGCCGGGATTACTTTGGTACCTACCTACCAAACTTACGGCAAGGTTTACATCACGTCTGGTACACAGCATGGCATACATAATAGAACCTATGGCTGAGGCATAGGGGATGACACTCATCTCTTCTATATCTTCTGCCGTGGTTGGACATTGAGCTGAGCTCAATTTCACACCTTGCAACACAGGCAAGAACCCCTTCTTAGACTGATCTATATTGAACTTCTTCAATATCTTATCAAGGTATGTGCTTTGTGAAAGACCTATGAGGCGTCTTGATCTATCTCTGTAGATCTTGATGCCTAATATATAAGCAGCTTCTCCAAGGTCCTTCATTGAAAAACTTTTATTCAAGTAGGCCTTAATGCTGTCCAAGAGTTCTATATCATTTCCCATCAAAAGTATGTCATCTACATATAATATGAGAAATGCTACAGAGCTCCCACTCACTTTCTTGTAAACGCATGCTTCTCCATAAGTCTCCGTAAACCCAAACGCTTTGATCATCTCATCAAAGCGAATGTTCCAACTCCGAGATGCTTGCACCAGCCCATAAATCGAGCGTTGGAGCTTGCACACCTTGTCAGTATTCTTAGGATCGACAAAACCTTCCGGCTGCATCATATACAATTCTTCCTTAAGGAAACCATTAAGGAATGCCGTTTTGACGTCCATTTGCCATATCTCATAATCATAGAATGCGGCAATTGCTAACATGATTCGGACGGACTTTAGCTTCGCTACCGGTGAGAAAGTCTCATCGTAGTCAACCCCTTGAACTTGTCGATAACCCTTAGCGACAAGCCGAGCTTTATAGATGGTCACATTACCATCCGCGTCTGCCTTCTTCTTAAAGATCCATTTATTTTCTATGGCTCGCCGCTCAACGGGCAAGTCAGTCAAAGTCCATACTTCGTTTTCATGCATGGATCCTATCTCGGATTTCATGGCTTCTACCATTTGTCGGAATCCGGGCCCGCCATCGCTTCTTCATAGCTCAAAGGTTCACCGTTGTCTAACAACATGATTTCCAAGACAGGGTTGCCATACCACTCTGGTGCGGAATGTGTCCTTGTGGACCTTCGAATTTCAGTAGGAGCTTGATCTGAAGTATCTTGATCATCATCATTAACTTCCTCTCTAGTCGGTGCAGGCACCTCAGGAACATTTTCTTGAGTTGCGCCTTTTTCCGGTTCAAGAGGTAATACTTCATCAAGTTCTACTTTCCTCCCACCTACTTCTTTCGAGAGAAACTCTTTCTCTAGAAAATATCCATTCTTGGCAACAAAGATCTTGCCTTCGGATCTGAGGTAGAAGGTATACCCAATAGTTTCTTTAGGGTATCCTATGAAGACTCATTTTTCCGACTTGGGTTAGAGCTTTTCAGGTTGAAGTTTCTTGACATAAGCATTGCATCCCCAAACTTTTAGAAACGACAGCTTAGGTTTCTTCCCAAACCATAATTCATACGGTGCCGTCTCAATGGATTTCGACGGAGCCCTATTTAAAGTGAATGCGGCAGTCTCTAAAGCATAGCCCCAAAAAGATAACAGTAAATCGGCAAGAGACATCATAGATCGCACCATATCCAATAGAGTGCGATTACGACGTTCTGACACACCATTACGCTGAGGTGTTCCAGGCGGCGTGAGTTGTGAAACTATTCCACATTTTCGTAAGTGTGTGCCAAACTCGTGACTCAAGTATTCTCCTCCATGATCTGATCGCAGGAACTTGATTTTCCTGTCACGTTGATTCTCAACCTCACTCTGAAATTCTTTGAACTTTTCAAAGGTCTCAGACTTGTGTTTCATTAAGTAGACATACCCATATCTACTCAAGTCATCAGTGAGGGTGAGAACATAACGATAGTCACCGCGAGCCTCAACACTCATTGGACCGCACACATCAGTATGTATGATTTCCAATAAGTTGGTTGCTCGCTCCATTGTTCCTGAGAACGGAGTCTTGGTCATTTTACCCATGAGGCATGGTTCGCACGTGTCAAATGATTCATAATCAAGAGACTCTAAAATTCCATCAGCATGGAGCTTCTTCATGCGTTTGACACCTATGTGACCAAGGCGGCAGTGCCACAAGTATGTGGGACTATCATTATCAATCTTACATCTCTTGGTACTCACACTATGAATATGTGTAGCATTACGCTCGAGATTCATTAAGAATAAACCATTCACCATCGGAGCATGACCATAAAACATATCTCTCATATAAATAGAACAACCATTATTCTCGGATTTAAATGAGTAGCCATCTCGTATTAAACGAGATCCTGATACAATGTTCATGCTCAAAGCTGGTACTAAATAACAATTATTGAGGTTTAAAACTAATCCCGTAGGTAAATGAAGAGGCAGCGTGCCGACGGCGATCACATCGGCCTTGGAACCATTCTCGATGCGCATCGTCACCTCGTCCTTCGCCAGTCTCCGCTTATTCCGCAGATCCTGCTTTGAGTTACAAATGTGAGCAACAGCACCGGTATCAAATACCCAGGAGCTACTACGAGTACTGGTAAGGTACACATCAATTACATGTATATCACATATACCTTTTGTTTTGCCGGCCTTCTTGTCCGCTAAGTATTTGGGGCAGTTCCGCTTCCACTGACCACTTTCCTTGCAATAAAAGCACTCAGTCTCGGGCTTGGGCCCATTCTTTGGCTTCTTCCCGGCAGCTTGCTTGCCGGGCGCGGCAACTCCCTTGCCGTCCTTCTTAAAGGTTTTCTTACCCTTGCCTTTCTTGAACTTAGTGGTTTTATTCACCATCAACACTTGATGTTCCTTTTTGACTTCTACCTCTGCTGATTTCAGCATTGCAAATACTTCAGGAATGGTCTTTTCCATCCCCTGCATATTGAAGTTCATCACAAAGCTCTTGTAGCTCGGTGGAAGCGACTGAAGGATTCTGTCAATGACCGCGTCATCCGGGAGATTAACTCCCAGCTGAGTCAAGCGGTTATGTAACCCAGACATAGTGAGTATGTGCTCACTGACAGAACTATTTTCCTCCATCTTACAGATGAATAACTTGTCGGAGACTTGATATCTCTCGACATTGGCATGAGCTTGGAAAACCATTTTTAGCTCTTCGAACATCTCATATGCTCTGTGTCTCTCAAAACGCTTTTGGAGCCCCAGCTCTAAGCTGTAAAGCATGCCGCATTGAACGAGGGAGTAGTCATCGGTACGTGCCTGCCAAGCGTTCATAACGTCTTGTTCTGCAGGGAGAACAGGTGCGTCACCTAGCGGTGCTTGTAGGACATAATCTTTCTTGGCAGCTATGAGGATGATCCTCAGGTTCCGGACCCAGTCCGTGTAGTTGCTGCCATCGTCTTTCAGCTTGGTTTTCTCTAGGAACGCATTGAAGTTGAGGACTACATTGGCCATTTGATCTACAAGACATATTGTAAAATATTTAGACTAAGTTCATCTAATCAAATTATTCAATGAACTCCCACTTAGATAGACATCCCTCTGTAATCTAAGTATAACATGATCCGAGTTAACTAGGCCGTGTCCGATCATCACGTGAGACGGACTAGTCAACATCGGTGAACATCTTCATGTTGATCGTATCTTCTATACGACTCATGCTCGACCTTTCGGTCTTCTGTGTTCCGAGGCCATGTCTTTACATGCTAGGCTCATCAAGTCAACCTAAGTGTTTGCATGTGTAAATCTGTCTTACACCCGTTGTATGTGAACGTTAGAATCTATCACACCTGATCATCACGTGGTGCTCCGAAACAACGAACTGTCACAACGGTGCACAGTTAGGGGGAACACTTTCTTGAAATTATTACGAGGGATCATCTTATTTACTACCGTCGTTCTAAGTAAACAAGATGCAAAAACATGATAAACATCACATGCAATCAAATAATAATAGTGACATGATATGGCCAATATCACATAGCTCCTTTGATCTCCATCTTGGGGCTCCATGATCATCTTGTCACCGGCATGACACCATGATATCCATCATCATGATCTCCATCATCGTATCTCCATGAAGTTGCTCGCCAACTATTACTTCTACTACTATGGCTAACGCGTTTAGCAATAAAGTAAAGTAATTTACATGTCGTTTCTCAATGACATGCAGGTCATACAAAAAATAAAGACAACTCCTATGGCTCCTGCCGGTTGTCATACTCATCGACATGCAAGTCGTGATTCCTATTACAATAGCATGAACATCTCATACATCACATATATATCATTCATCATTCATCACAACTTTGGCCATATCATATCACAAAGCACTTTCTGCAAAAACAAGTTAGACGTCCTCTAATTGTTGTTGCATGTTTTATGTGGCTGAAGTAGGGTTCTAGCAAGAACGTTTTCTTACCTACGTGAAAGCCACAACGTGATCTGTCAACTTCTATTTACCCTTCATAAGGACCCTTTTCATCGAATCCGCTCCAACTAAAGTGGGAGAGACAGACACCCGCCAGCCACCTTATGCAACTAGTGCATGTTAGTCGGTGGAACCGGTCTCACGTAAGCGTACGTGTAAGGTTGGTCCGGGCCGCTTCATCCCACAATACCGTTGAAGCAAGATAAGACTAGTAGCGGCAAGAAAGTTGACAACATCAACGCCCACAACAAATTGTGTTCTACTCATGCAAGACAACTACGATAGACCTAGCTCATGATGCCACTGTTGGTGAACGTTGCAGAAAACAAAAATTTTCCTACGGTTTCACCAAGATCCATCTATGAGTTCATCTAGCAACGAGTGATTGGATTGCATCTACATACCTTTGTAGATCACGCGCGGAAGCGTTCAAAGAACGGGGATGAGGAAGGCGTACTCGACGTGATCCAAATCACCGGAGATCCTAGCGCCGAACGGACGGCACCTCCGCGTTCAACACACGTACAGTCAGCGTGACGTCTCCTTCTTCTTGATCTAGCAAGGAGGAAGGAGAGGTTGAGGAAGATGGCTCCAGCAGCAGCACGACGGCATGGTGGTGGTGGAGCTGCAGTACTCCGGCAGGGCTTCGCCAAGCACTATGGAGGAGGAGGATGTGTTGGAGAGGGAGAGGGAGGCACCAAAGGCGTGGGGTGAGAAGTCCTCCATCTCCCCACTATATATAGGAGGGCCAAGGGGGGAGCGCCGGCCCTAGGAGATCCAATCTCCTAGGGGGGTGCGGCCAAGGGGAGGAATCCCTCCTCCCCAAGGCACCTAGGAGGTGCCTTCCCCTTTTGGGACTCTTCCCTTCCTTGAACCCTAGGCGCATGGGCCTCTTGGGGCTGGTGCCCTTGGCCCATATAGGCCAAGGCGCACCCCCTACAGCCCATGTGCCCCCCGGGGCAGGTGGCCCCACCCGGTGAACCCCCGGGACCCTTCCGGTGGACCCGGTACAATACCGGTGACCCCGAAACTTGTCCCGATGCCCGAAATAGCACTTCCTATATATAATTCTTTACCTCTGGACCATTTCGGAACTCCTCGTGACATCCGGATCTCATACGGGACTCCGAACAACATTAGGGTTACTGCATATACATATCCCTACAACCCTAGCGTCACCGAACCTTAAGTGTGTAGACCCTACAGGTTCGGGAGACATGTAGACATGACCGAGACGACTCTCCGGCCAATAACCAACAGCGGGATCTGGATACCCATGTTGGCTCCCACATGCTCCTCGATGATCTCATCGGATGAACCACGATGTCGAGGATTCAAGCAACCCCGTATACAATTCCCTTTGTCAATCGGTATGTTACTTGCCCGAGATCTGATCGTCGATATCCCAATACCTCGTTCAATCTCGTTACCGGCAAGTCACTTTACTCGTACCGTAATGCATGATCCCGTGACCAGACACTTGGTCACTCTGAGCTCATTATGATGATGCATTACCGAGTGGGCCCAGTGATACCTCTCCATCATACGGAGTGACAAATCCCAGTCTTGATCCGTGTCAACCCAACAGACACTTTCGGAGATACCCGTAGTATACCTTTATAGTCACCCAGTTACATTGTGACGTTTGGTATACCCAAAGCACTCCTACGGTATCCGGGAGTTACACGATCTCATGGTCTAAGGAAAGGATACTTGACATTGGAAAACTCTAGCAAACGAACTATACGATCTTGTGCTATGTTTAGGATTGGGTCTTGTCCATCACATCATTCTCCTAATGATGTGATCTCGTTATCAATGACATCCAATGCCCATAGTCAGGAAACCATGACTATCCGTTGATCAACGAGCTAGTCAACAAGAGGCTTACTAGGGACATGTTGGTGTCTATTATTCACACATGTATTACGATTTCCGGATAATACAATTATAGCATGAATAAAGACAATTATCATGAACAAGGAAATATAATAATAATGATTTTATTATTGCCTCTAGGGCATATTTCCAACAAGGTGTCTATTATCTTCCAATTCAAAGCAATGTATCATGTGCTGCCAATTCTCCTCATACTCATCAACTGTTTCCGGATCGTTGATGCATGTGTAGAAAGCTTGCTCAAAAACTCCATCCCTGCTCAGTATTCTGCCCAACTTCTCTCTCGCTTTCCTCTGGACATGCCATTTGCAACACCTATGCATTGTATTTGGTAAGGCTTCAGAAATGGCTGTTTCCATTGCCTTGTCTTGATCTATCATGATGTTCAATGGATGTACATTGTTCATCACAATCAGAAAGTTCTGGAAAACCCACTTGAAGGTTTCAATTTGTTCATTCGAAAGAAAAGCACACCCCAACAAAATTGTGTGTAAATGGTTGTTGATGCCAACAATTGGAGCAAATGGCATATTGTACCTATTTGTGCAAAAGGTGGTGTCAAAGAAAACACAATCTCTGTACTTAGGGTACAATGCCCTTGTCCTCCCATCAACCCAAAACAGTCCAGTGACAGAGTTTGTTTCCTCATCAACTGTTTTTGCATAGTAGAATTATGGATTCTCATCTTGCCGCCTTTCAAAGTATGCAACTGTCATGTCCATGTCCTGTAGATTTATGGTTTGCCACAGCTTGGAACGAAAATTTTGTAACATCCCTCTTGACATATGGCAGTTTCCTCCGGTCTCCACCACGGACCCTCCCAAGCATTCCCATGCACGATGATGTGGAGAAGTTCACGTCATGCATTGTCAATATGAGGTCCAAATCCTCTTGCGGAATGTTGTGGCATGAGCGGTAGAACCGTACACGCTCTGGCTGTGGCATCAGAGGGTGGGTATGCTCTGCAACAAAATATGAAACAACCCATTTATTGCCCCGCAGCCCAACTATCAAGTGTGCTTTGCAATCATGACGGACCAATCTATTTTTCTGACGCTTGTTTGTGACATCCATTTCAAACCAAGATTCTTTGCTTGATGAGTGCTGTTCCGTCGAGATTGCTTCTGAAACACTGCTAGTATTGGTCTTATTCTCTGGCTTCCCGGCATGGACACACCGGAACACCCTCTTGATTAGTACCGCAAGTCCCTTCTTTTGGCTGTTCTTTGAAGCAGATGTGTGTATGCCAAAGCCCATTTTGAATGCATAGTCGTTGTAGAACAGCTTAGCATCATCAACAGAGTCAAACTCCATCCCAACATATGGTGCTAGTGGTTGAGATGAAATCTCATCATATTCTTCATCATCAGACATTGCACACGCTGAAGCTGTCCCCAAGTTGGCTGCAAATTGATTTTCGGTGTAGCTGTCCTCACCTCTTGTACTACTGTGGGGAGCCTATCAACAGTGAAACAAAAGTTACGAACTGATCCGTAAGTTCAAGTTATGCTTCATGACACGAATACAATTTTTTTGAATGCAAATATAGTTCAACCAACAGCATGTAAATGCAGAAAGGAACAAAAGACTTCAGCATGAGAATTCAATTTTTTCTCAGGGATGCAAGTATGTTTCATATGACTCAGTAAATTCAAGTTCACTCTAGTAGAAAAAGGGTCAAATGTGAAGCACAATAGTGCCGGTTTGAATTTCAACCGGCACTAATGTGTACAATAGCACCGGTTCGTGGCGGCGATCAATAGCACCGGTTCGTGGCGAACCTTTAGTACCGGTTCATGCCACGAACCGGTACTAAAGAGGTTGTGTCAGCCTGCGGTCAGGCTATGGCCCCACTATCACCATTTAGTGCCGGTTCGTATCACGAACTGGTACTAATGAGGTTATGGCAAGCTGTTTTTAGTCCCACCTCGCCAAGGGAGAGGGACTAGGAGCGGTTTATAAGCCCTGAGTGCAGAGACGATGAAGAAGAGGCTCAATGCTCACGTTGCTTACCTTCAAGCTTCAGGAATATGGTAGATTGCACGGAGCTACGCGCAGTGCAGTTTACACTATTTCGAAAGGCTTGAAACAAATTAACGAGCATTGCACCTTTTTTTTATTTTTAATAACTTATTACAACTCCGGACTTCTTCTGTTATGGCAAAAACTAATTGCACGTCGGCATTTCTTTTTTTTAAACTTTGGTTATAACTCCAGACTTTGACCATCAAGTTTTGCAGAAAAGAAAAAATAGCAGAAAAGAAAAAAAAACTATAGTTGAAAAGAAAAAAAACTATATAAAAAAACTACTCAGAAATAAATATAAGAAAGTAAATATAGCAGAAAAGAAAAAGCTACTCAGAAATAAATAGAAGAAAAAATAAAGCAGAAAAAAAAATATTTGCTCTTTTTCAATCATTCACAAAATGACCATGAAATTGAAAATCACAACAAAATAAACTCTGAAAATGTTGAATTTTGGCAAACTAGATGAATAAAACTACTCACAAATAAATAGAAGAAAATAAATATAACAGAAAAGAAAAAACTATACAAAAAACTATGCAAAAATAAATAGAAGAAAATAAAGCAGAAAAGAAAAAACTATAAAAAAATTGGGGCGCTGCCCTATGGGCCTGCTTGGCCACAGGCGTCCAATTACAGGCCTTAAAGGCCCAGCAGACTCACAGGGCAGCGCGCACAGTTTAGGCCCACAAGCCTGCTATATAGAGGAGTTCGAAGAGGTAGCCGCGGCTGGGTTTATAAACCAGTGCGGCTGCCCTTCGCCCGGCGAGGTGGGACTAAACTTTGGGGTGGCAGCGCGAGGCCTTTAGTACCGGTTGGTGGCTCCAACCGGTACTAAATGCCTGCTCTTCCGGCCTCTTGGCCTGGCCAAAGTTGGCCTTTAGTACCGGTTGGTGGCTTCAACCGGTACTAAAGGCCTCTCCTATATATACAACACTTACGAAAATTCAGTTAGATCTCCCCACTTCTTTCGTCTCCAACTTCTCGCGCGCTGCTCGAACACGTCCTCGCCGCCCATCGCCCGTCGTCCGTCGTCGTCGTCGCTGTCCCCGCCGTCGCTCGTCGTCGTTGCCGTCTCGCGCCGCCGCCCCGAACGCCGCGCGCCGCCATCCGTCGTCGTCCCGCCGCGGTCCCGCTCGTCGTCGTTGCCGTCTCGCGCCGCCGCCCCGAACGCCGCGCGCCGCCATCCGTCGTCGTCCCTCTCGCGTATACCCGCCGCGCCGCCGCCCGTCGTCGTCGCACCCGGCCCGTACGGCGGCGCCCCCGCCCCCGCCCCGTACGCCGGCGCCCCCGCTCGTACGTACGGGGCGGCGGCGTACGGGGCCACACACATACACACATACACACACACACATATACGTACACACTACACACACACACACACACACACACATTTTTTTAGTTATTTTCTGTTTTTTCGAAAAGTTAATTAGATGATCGAATGTTTGATTAATGTCGAATGTTAGATGAATTAGCTAGATAGAAAATTGTCGAACTATAGATTTGAACTAGTTGAATAATTAATATAACTAGTTTATTTTTAGTAAGAAAATTATCGAACTAGTTTATTTAGGTATATGAGATTTGAACTAGTTGAATAATTAATATAACTAGTTTATTTTTAGTAAGAAATTGTTGAACTAGTTTATTTAGGTATATGATATTTGAACTAGTTCCATAATTAATATAACTAGTTTATTTAGGTATATGAGATTTGAACTAGTTCAATAATTAATATAACTAGTTTATTTTTAGTAAGAAAATTTAGGTATCTGAGATTTGATGATCTAATTAAAATATTATTTGTTAATGAGTTTTTTTGTTTATTTAATTTTTTATATATTTTGAGTTTATATAAATGTTAGATTAATGTCGAATGTTAGATGAATTAGATAGAAAAGTTAAATATATAGTAATGTCAATTGTTAGAGATGAATATAGTTAGATATATTAATGTCAAATGTTAGATGAATATATATTTGGCTAGATATTAATTAATGTTAGATAGTAATAGGTGTTTAATGTTTCACCTATATGAACATAGGAAATGCAATCTGACGACGAAAAAGATTTCATTATGTGCGAACACTGTGAAGACCGGCGCGGCCTATGCGACAGAAATTTCCTTGTTGATGGTAGGCGCTTCAGCATCAAGCTGGATGAGATATTCGAAGTTGATACAGTAAGTCACTTTGTCAATTATTATTTGAATGCAAAACTTATGCTTCATTTGCTTCAACTTATAATTTTAAATTTTCACTATTCTACTAGCGCATCCCCTATCATGCAAGAATTTTTGTCTTGGATAATATAGGTTTTAGTGCTATAGATGATATGGAGGTAAAGAGAATTTACTTGAAGACGGAGCATGGGTATACTTTCAACGTCAAATTATATAATGGAGACACATACACCCATTTTGAATGCAAAACTTGGCAAGCAATATGCAAGGCTTATGCATTTGAGCCTGGTATGGTTGTCACCTTTGATATTCGTCCGGAAGATGATATTGAAGGTAATATAGATATCTGGGTCGATGTGCAAACGCCTCCAGTTCTACCATTATGTGAGTTTTTCTCAACCATGCATGCATATGTTTATGTCTTTGATACAGTTTATTCAAAAATAGTTGACAACTAATTTGTATTGTCAGCTTATTTCGGTTCAAGCAAACATGTCCGGCGCTTGGTAGACAGGACCTACTACTGCCCCGAGGCTCAACTAAACTGCGAGGAGATAAGTCATTATGTTTCATGGCTTGAGGATCTTAATACTGTCAAGACAAAAAAAATTCCTGAACTTAGAAATGTTAGTACTCAAAACATGCGACCAATGGTGATCGTATTGAACTACGGTCACATCTATAATCGAAAGATGGTAAGATTTTAACTATTTGTCCTTAATTAGTGCATTTTTTGCATACATTATTTTTGAAGCTAAACTTTCATTGCTTAGTATATTAATTACTATACGATGTTCTTCAACAGGGACTTCCGATGACAGTTGTGCCTCAATGGATCGAGACTAAAGATGACATGTCAATGGTTAGCTTACGGCCAAGATATCCTATATTGCACATGAGTGCATTCAGGATTTCTGAAAGCGAAGAATGCTTAATAGTGAAAGATTGGAGCAAAATTGTTAACGATCGCAGAGAAGTACTAGGGGGCAGTAAGGAGAAGCGCAACCCAAGATTAGGAGACAGATTCATCTGCATGCTCCAGTATGATGAATCAGGAGAGCTATACATGTTCTATGCTATTCTACCTAAGAGGGAGCAGCACTAGTTCATGCTCTTAATTAGTGTCTCATGTCCATGTCCTGAACTTTGATGTTTGTGATGATTATGTTGAACTCGATGATATCTTTGCTTCTGTTACAAAGTGAATGTTTCCTCTTTAAGCTAACCAGTATTGGTGATGATTAGATAGCTAGCGATAATGACTAATGATTAAATAGTGGTCATTAGACGACTACGATGATTTTTAGCTAGCTAGAGTTTATTTATTTATTAATATGCGATGATGATGATGATGACGACTACAACTCATTATAACGTAAAACAATCCTAAATTAAATTGATAACACAAATTTAATTGAAAAATACAAAATAAAACAAAAACCCATAAACATTTAGTACCGGTTGGTGTTACCAACCAGTACTAAAGGGCTCCCGGCCCCCGGAGCTGGCTCGTGCCACGTGGTTTCCCTTTAGCACCGGTTCGTGCTGAACCGGTACTAAAGGGGGGGGGCTTTAGTGCCCGCACTTTAGTGCCGGTTATGGAACCGGCACTAAAGGGCCTTACGAACCGGTGCTATTGCCCGGTTCTGCACTAGTGATTCATAAGCAACATATGTTTTTCAACTTTTTTAAACACAAGGGTGCTACATATTTAACTCCATTTTTTTCAACAGAATGTTTTTTATGCTACATTCCCTGAAAATGTGGTTCAAGTCAACTACAGTACTCTGTTTTTTTCAGTACAAATTCAGCAAGTGTACATAGACACACACCCTGGATTATGGTGTTTTATCCAAGCTCAATGTTGAATGCTCAGAATTACCCAATTTTTTACAACTAAATTGTTACAACTAAATTTGCTGCAACTAAATTGTTAGGGTTTCAAACAGATCTTACCCAATTTGCTGCAGAAGTGGATGTCGTGGCATCTGGGAAGGCGGGTTATGGTAGATGCTCGCCGGGGGTGGGTGCTCCCTGTGTTGCACACGAGTCGCCGAAGTTGGATCCGTCCACCGGGATGAGACAGAGTCACCGGAGCTTCGATTGTAGGCGGAGGCGAACATGTCCCTAGCGATGTGCGCCATTGGATTGAAGCAGAGAATCGCCCTTTGAGTTGGGGGTAGATGGAGGGAGGGGGGAGGTGGTGGCCGGTTCGCTACCGGCGGTGCTGCGGCGGCAGAACGACGGCGGATAATGGGCAGACCTTGCCACGGTCGCCGCCGCCGCCGCGCGATTCGCGGGGATCAGGTGGGTGTCTGTCTGCGAGGGTATGCTGCGTTGAAACACACGCTGCGTTTCAACGGTCGGTCGCCTCAAAGCGCGTCGCACGTGGTTATCTGGTCGCGGGATCTGACGGCTGAGTGCTGGTTGATCCAACGACTGTCGAGGCGGTTTACTTTCTCAACAAATCAACCGGTTGATTTGTAGCACGTGCCATAGGCAAAACATACTCCCTTCATTCCGAATTACTTGTCTTGGATTTGTCTAGATACGGATGTATCTAGACTCATTTTAGTGCTAGATACCTCCGTATCTAGACAAATCTAAGACAAGTAATTCGGAACGGAGGGAGTAGATGATAGATCCATCCGTCCGAAAATAGTGGAGGAGATGAAAAAGAAACGATTTGGTGAAGAAGATGTAGAGGCCGGCAGAACTAATCGACGAGGAGTAATTGTGTGGACGATGGCAGATGGGTCTACATGGAAAGTTGGAAGCGGGGACGGTTCATGTTTTGAATGTATTTGTTGGATAAGGCTTTAGTAGAAGTTGATCTTTGGGTAAAGAAAGAAGGGGATGAATCAGATGACAAGCAACTACTTTCTGCATATGCTGAGATTGATGTACGGACTGAAGCTGATCTCATGCTTTATGAACGGATTTCTGGTGATAATTGCAATTTGGACTTGAAATATATAGTCCTTTCAGAAAGTGTTGAGGCTGTAATACAAGTATATGCAAAGGTCAGCCATCCTCACCATGTGTTGTTCACTGCTTTTAGCACCGGATATGATAACTATCCTCTTCGTGGGGTTGTGCTGTTTGATGACAAATTATTTGGTGAGGAAAAACTATTCAAGCATGTTGTCGCGGTGAAAGCAAATGAAGAACTGCATGTTTTTTTAGAAGTGAACGGTTCAGTGTTCAAGTGGACTTTTCAAGATGAACATGTTGGAGCTGTTGTTTCTCCTGATGACTCAATCTTGGACTATGGCCAGTTCTTCGTGAGGGTGTTGTTTGCTCCAAAGGATTGTGAGTGAAGCTCAGCTCCAACATTCTGACAGTGTCGCCATTGGCTGAAAGCCTGAAGCTCGTGAAAAAAAGTGCTGTTGCTTTTCCTGGTCTTGTAATTGCGTAACAGTTGAATTTATCTTTTTAAGCCCTCTTAGGCAGACATTAGAAGTATTATATTTTTATAGCCTTAAACTCGTGAAAACAAGAGAAACCGTTGACTTTTATGTGGCCCATCTTTGTAATATGACTGCTGGAAACCTGAACATGTTCAAGTCCATTTCCTCTGTTATTTTCTCAGTCCCACTATTTTCCTTATAATTTGTACGAATCCTTGTTCTTTGCATGGTGTGTTCTACTTAGATAAGGATATCCTTGTTTTGTTCAAATCAAGTGTTTGTTATACTCGGCTTATTGAGCAGGCGTATTTGCCGATCAAATTTAAGTAAAACCCATCATATGTTTTTTCTTGAGCTTGCACAAGTCTCTCTTGTTTTCGTGTGGTAATAAAGCAGAAGTTGAAACAGAACTGGAAATTCTCAACAATATAAACCTGGAGCAATTTGACAGATTCATACACAATCTTGAAACCCCAAAAAAGTAACACTAGCTCGGTGGCTGTAACGTTTTACTACAAAAGAAGCAAATTGTGAGACGCGGCACGCCATGGGAAAGGGGCACGAGCTAGCCTCTGTACCTTAAAAAAACTGCTAGGTGGAGTATTATCGCCATGTAAATCTTTCGAGAGGAACCCCATATTATCACAGATTCTTAAGACCACCCTCCCCAAACCCTTGCCTATTCGGCTCCCACCTCGAGCTCTCTGAGGCGATCAACGCGGCGCCAGTTTGAACTCGGCGGTGGCGAGCGAGGTGGCATCTGGCCGGTCATATGGTACGAGCACGAGTTCCCGCTGGCATATGGTATGTCTCGAATCTTTCCCTTAATCGTCGCATTTCTTTCCCCTTTTACGTTAGATTTTGAGTGCGGCGATGATCGTCGATTTTGGCATGTTTCAGACGATTGGGGAGACTTTTTCGGGAGACCTCTCCAACATGGTCTCAGGCACCTCGTCACCGTTTATCGGCTCATCTCTTTTGACGTTGGTAGCGGGCAGTGGGACACGGCATGATGACCGGAGGAGTGGGTTGCAGCAGCGGAGGATGGAGGGTGAGTGGCAACGACCCTTTGTTTGTGACAACCTCCAATGCCTTTGTCATCAGACGACATTGCCACCTGATGGTCGGTGACGCCATCAAAGGACGAAAGGGTGCAGAAGATTCTCCAATGATGGTGGTTGACATGGTGGTTTTCTCCCTAAACATTGTGTCGGGCATGACCTCAAACTTCCTCTGCTCTCGCTTCTTGAAGGCACTCAATGCCGATTCCGCCACCACAAGCAGATTTCTTCAGGGGAAGAGGTCGCCAGAGATGGAAAGTGAGTGGGGCTTCCATTCCGTTGGGGGTTGAGGGTACTAGAGGACCGGAGACAAGGCGTGCGGCGGCGGGAGGAGAAGAACAAGCGTGGGAACGAGAGGGAATCAGGTGGGAGGTAATAAAATACTAAGGGCCCGTTGGGCTTATAGGAAAAACCAGAGGAATGAAGTTCCTGCAGTTTCTTTCACCTTCGTTGCGTTCGGAACGAAGGAAGCTTGAACAAAGAACTAGAGGAAAGATTGGCATATCGATCAGATTCTAGAGGAAATGAAACATTTGCCCGTAGCTCTTTTTTCGCGTAGGCCTGAGGCAAGCAGAGAGAAGCGCAGTGAATAAGCAACCATGTCTGTGTCTATATATGTCCATCACACAATGTACTATTTGAATATTTTAATCAGCATTGTGTCAGTTTCCCGTGGTCTTCTCTCATCTAATCCGAACACTGACTTCTTTTTTCGTTCCTTAGTTTTCTGTTACAAAGTTTTACAGTTTTACTAGGGCAGTCCTTTGCCTTCCACAATTCTTGTAGTTTTTCCTCCCTCCACTCCGAACGGGCCCTAAGAATGAGGGTTTACAGAATAAATTTAGGCTAGTGAGGGTGTATTTTTGGGGGGTGGGGGGGGGGGGTGCTAGGGCTTAATCCCCTAAACAATTTTTCAAGGGATTAAAGATTTTGGACCCTGATAAGTGCCACACGTGTGCCATTAAGCAATTCCGCCCTGACATTTTTTGATGGCAACTTTAATTACCCGACGATGGCAGCTTTAGTTGTGAAGCATGACAACTTCCTGTTTGGATGGCAAGTTTCAGTTTTTTTAGGTTTTTTTAATGGCATTTTTAGTTTCACAAGGTGTGCGGCGGCGGGAGGAGAAGAACAAGCGTGGGAACGAGAGGGAATCAGGTGGGAGGAAATAAAATACTAAGGGCCTGTTGGGCTTATAGGAAAAACCAGAGGAATGAAGTTCCTGCAGTTTCTTTCACCTTCGTTGCGTTCGGAACGAAGGAAGCTTGAACAAGGAACTAGAGGAAAGATTGGCATATCGATCAGATTCTAGAGGAAATGAAACATTTGCCCATAGCTCTTTTTTCGCGTAGGCCTAAGGCAAGCAGAGAGAAGCGCAGTGAATAAGCAACCATGTCTGTGTCTATATATGTCCATCACACAATGTACTATTTGAATATTTTAATCAGCATTGTGTCAGTTTCCCGTGGTCTTCTCTCATCTAATCCGAACACTGACTTCTTTTTTCGTTCCTCAGTTTTCTGTTACAAAGTTTTACAGTTTTACTAGGGCAGTCCTTTGCCTTCCACAATTCTTGTAGTTTTTCCTCCCTCCACTCCGAACGGGCCCTAAGAATGAGGGTTTACAGAATAAATTTAGGCTAGTGAGGGTGTCTAATTTGGGGGGTGGGTGGGGTGCTAGGGCTTAATCCCCTAAACAATTTTTCAAGGGATTAAAGATTTTGGACCCTGATAAGTGCCACACGTGTGCCATTAAGCAATTCCGCCCTGACATTTTTTGATGGCAACTTTAATTACCCGAGGATGGCAGCTTTAGTTGTGAAGCATGACAACTTCCTGTTTGGATGGCAAGTTTCAGTTTTTTAGGTTTTTTTAATGGCATTTTTAGTTTCACAAGGCGTGCGGCGGCGGGAGGAGAAGAACAAGCGTGGGAACGAGAGGGAATCAAGTGGGAGGAAATAAAATACTAAGGGCCCGTTGGGCTTATAGGAAAAACCAGAGGAATGAAGTTCCTGCAGTTTCTTTCACCTTCGTTGCGTTCGGAACGAAGGAAGCTTGAACAAGGAACTAGAGGAAAGATTGGCATATCGATCAGATTCTAGAGGAAATGAAACATTTGCCCGTAGCTCTTTTTTCGCGCAGGCCTGAGGCAAGCAGAGAGAAGCGCAGTGAATAAGCAACCATGTCTGTGTCTATATATGTCCATCACACAATGTACTATTTGAATATTTTAATCAGCATTGTGTCAGTTTCCCGTGGTCTTCTCTCATCTAATCCGAACACTGACTTCTTTTCTCGTTCCTTAGTTTTCTGTTACAAAGTTTTACAGTTTTACTAGGGCAGTCCTTTGCCTTCCACAATTCTTGTAGTTTTTCCTCCCTCCACTCCGAACGGGCCCTAAGAATGAGGGTTTACAGAATAAATTTAGGCTAGTGAGGGTGTCTATTTTTGGGGGGTGGGGGGGTGCTAGGGCTTAATCCCCTAAACAATTTTTCAAGGGATTAAAGATTTTGGACCCTGATAAGTGCCACACGTGTGCCATTAAGAAATTCCGCCCTGACATTTTTTGATGGCAACTTTAATTACCCGAGGATGGCAACTTTAGTTGTGAAGCATGACAACTTCCTGTTTGGATGGCAAGTTTCAGTTTTTTTAGGTTTTTTTAATGGCATTTTTAGTTTCACAAGGCGTGCGGCGGCGGGAGGAGAAGAACAAGCGTGGGAACGAGAGGGAATCAGGTGGGAGGAAATAAAATACTAAGGGCCTGTTGGGCTTATAGGAAAAACCAGAGGAATGAAGTTCCTGCAGTTTCTTTCACCTTCGTTGCATTCGGAACGAAGGAAGCTTGAACAAGGAACTAGAGGAAAGATTGGCATATCGATCAAATTCTAGAGGAAATGAAACATTTGCCCGTAGCTCTTTTTTCGCGTAGGCCTGAGGCAAGCAGAGAGAAGCGCAGTGAATAAGCAACCATGTCTGTGTCTATATATGTCCATCACACAATGTACTATTTGAATATTTTAATCAGCATTGTGTCAGTTTCCCGTGGTCTTCTCTCATCTAATCCGAACACTGACTTCTTTTTTCGTTCCTCAGTTTTCTGTTACAAAGTTTTACAGTTTTACTAGGGCAGTCCTTTGCCTTCCACAATTCTTGTAGTTTTTCCTCCCTCCACTCCGAACGGGCCCTAAGAATGAAGGTTTACAGAATAAATTTAGGCTAGTGAGGGTGTCTATTTTTGGGGGGTGGGGGTGCTAGGGCTTAATCCCCTAAACAATTTTTCAAGGGATTGAAGATTTTGGACCCTGATAAGTGCCACACGTGCGCCATTAAGCAATTCCGCCCTGACATTTTTTGATGGCAACTTTAATTACCCGAGGATGGCAGCTTTAGTTGTGAAGCATGACAACTTCCTGTTTGGATGGCAAGTTTCAGTTTTTTTAGGTTTTTTAATGGCATTTTTAGTTGTAAAAATGGCAGGGCAGTGTTACTTCGTGCCACACGTGTGACACTTATCATTTCGGAAGATTTTTGGGGAAAGGACTAGAGTTGCTCTTGTAAGTTTTGTAGCGCCACTAGTTTTGTAGTGGTTCTACCTCTCATTTCATATAATCCCTTTGTTATTTATAAAACTTTTCTGAAGTCAAACTTTGTAAGTTTGACCAACTTTATAGGAGAAAAATAAATCAATACTCAAAATTGATACGTCTCCAACGTATCTATAATTTATGAAGTATTCATGTCATGTTTACAACAATTTTATATGGTTTTGATATGATTTGCATGGAACTAACCCGGATTGACGCTGTTTTCAGCAGAACTACAGTGTTGTTGTTTTTTATGCAGAAATAAAAGTTCTTAGAATTGGACGAAACTTTTTGATGATTTTTTTGGAAGAAAAGAAAAATAACTGAGCAAAGAACCACTGGAGGCCCCCCTGCTGCCCACAAGGCACCAGGGTGCGCCACCCCCCTCTGGCACGCCCTGGTGGGTAGTGGGCCCCCTAAGAAATTTCGCGTGAAACCGATGCCAAAAAATTCTATAAATGCAGAAACCCTCAGAAATAACCCTAGATGAGAAGTTTCGCCGTCGTAAGCCTCTGTAGGCACGAAAAAACAATCTAGACCCTGTTTCGGCACCCTGCCGGAGGGGGAAATCATCACCGGAGGCCATCTTCATGATCCCTATGTTCTCCATGATGAGGATGGAGTAGTCCACCCTTGGGGCTGAGGGTTTGTACTAGTAGCTATGTGTTTGATCTCCCTCTCCCTCTCTCTCTCTCTCTCTCTCTCTCTCTCTCTCTCTCGTGTTCTTGATTTGGCACGATCTTGATGTATCACGAGCTTTGTTACACTAGTAGAAAACAAAGCTTTAAAATCGGTTCGTAAGGGCCTTTAGTGCTGGTTCCATAACCGACACTAATTGGTGGGCACTAAAGCCCCCCCCCCTTTAGTACCGATTCGCCACGAACCGGCGCTAAAGTGCCACCACGTGGCGTGAGCTCGCGCCCTGGTATTAAAGGCTTTTTTTATTTTTTTGATTTTTTTCGATTTTTAATTTTTTTGAATTATTTAGTGATTTAGTCTCTAATCACCTTTCTTAACTGCTCAAGTGTGGATCACTCATTCCAAATCATCTAACTTCCCGACCGGTCACCCATCCCTCTCACTACTCGTTCTATTCTCCTTCGTTTCCAAGTCTGCACTTGTTGTTTTCCTGACAATAGTAAGATGCCAATCCTATTAACCCTCAGGAGTTTAGCTTGAGCATGAAGTCACACATTTCACTGTTTGAGTTTGAAACTATTATTCTAAAAAACAGTAATTATTTAGTAACACTAATATTTCTTGAATAAGTTTGACCATAGTTTGACCACAGTTTGACCATAGTTTGACCAGATTTGACCAAAATTCAAAAAATTGAAATAATTATTTAGTAACACTAATATTCTTGAATAATTATGTAGTAACATTAATACTTCTTGAATAAGTAGTTTGACCAGATTTAACAATTTTTTTTTAAAAAACTTAAATTTGACCATATCTTTTTTTCCTTTTGGAATTTGAGGATTCTAAAAAATTGCAAACAGGCCATAGGCGGTCTCCATCAGATGCAGATTTTCGTGCTGAATTTTTTGATATATTATACGTTTTTTCCGACATCGTATGCAAAAGTTATAGCCGTTTTACATTTTCCCTACACTTTTTGCAAAACATATTCAAATTTAAGTTTTCAAATTTTCCTAACTAGTAGATGTAGTAATATAACTACCTCTCGAAGGATTTTATTTTGTGAAGTTTTTATCATTTTCTTTTGATTTTGCAGAACTGAAATGGCGACACACGGGGGGGGGGAGAGTTTGAAAATTGCCCTATAGTACCGGCTTGTGTCACAAACCGGTACTATAGATCAGACCCCTTTAGTACCGGTTCGTGGCACAAACCGGTACTAAAGGTTAGCCCTTTAGTACCGGTTTGTGCCACAAACCGGTACTAAAGGTGATCGTGGGGCCCCAGCCTGACGCCAGCCTGCCATCACCCTTTTAGTACCGGTTCGTGGCACGAACCGGTACTAAAGGTTCAACACGAACCGGCATTAATGCATAGTCGTTCGAACCGGCACTAATGGTACCATTAGTGCCGGCTCAAATTCAAACCGGCACTAATGTGCTTCACGTTTGACCCTTTTTCTACTAGTGATCCACCAAGGCAACACCGACACACAACTTTCCTTGCCCAAACTCAAGCCGAACAAATGGCAAAGAGGAGGACACAGAGCACACAGGCCGCGTCCCAACCAAACCGAACACCTCAGAGCTGGACAAAAACATCAAAGCAAACTAGATCAACGCACTCTCCACCCATGGCGCCTAGGAGATCGGCAAGTGGACATCAAGAGCTAGCCTAGCTCGATGAAGACCTCGCAGATGAGCCGTCGATGATGGAGTACATAGCGCCCCGGATGCTCATGCCCATAGCAAGAACCAACACATGACAACCCTGCACCCCAAGTCTCGATGCCGATGCGAACTGAGACACCCACACTAGTTACTTCGCCGAAAGACACCCCGATCACCTAGGCAACGCCTTCAAGAAGGGGACGATGTCGTGACGTCGCCGCTGCCTGGCCCGGCGAACCGAGCCTAGGGTTTCCCCCGATGAGACCAGGGGATGGACAAGGCCATGGCAACGCCTCCAAGGAGGAGATGGCGCCCACAGGCATCGCCATTACCCACAGCCACAGCAGCGCACGGATTTCTCCTCGGCCTTGTCATAACGTCTTTCGAGCGCAGCAAACTGGGAAGAGGGGGGGGGGCAAAGTCGTCACCTTTGGCCATCACCATGGAAAGGGGAAGTCGTATGCCGCTGCGCCGCCGTACACGCCATCGGAACAAGCGCGTCCACCACCACCGTGCCGGCCGGCAACCACCACACGCCGGCCAGAACTCGCACCACCGTGCCGCCTCATCGCACGATTTTCCGGGGCCGCCGCCCCGGTTTCCACCGAGAGGATCCGCCGCCCGGAGCCACAACCCCACCATGGAGCCAGCCGACCGCGAGCTAGGCAGAGCCCCCTCCAGACGACGCAACCACCGATGGGAGCGCCCGCTCCAGCCCACCACGCCACCACAACACGACGCCCCACCACCACCCTCCAGGGACGGCGGACGAACCCCCGACGCCAGCAACCCCCACCATCGACCGGATCTGGGCAAGAGACCCCAGATCCGCCGCCACCATGCCTCAGCCCGTGCCCAGGCGAGATGCAAGGCAACGGGAGCAAGGCCGCGTTGGCCGGACCACCACGACGCCGGAGGGGAAGCACTGAAGCCGGGATTGGACCACCGCCCCACGCCGTACAAAAACATGTTAAGATTTTACAGACCAATGTAATAATAGACGTGCAATCGTGTCTCAATCTATTAGAATATTTATGCTCCCGTTGCAACTCATATGCAAATTATCTATCTTTATAATAAAATGCCTGAACAAGGTTTATTTTTTATTACATTGTTCTGTCCAGCCTAACATTATTTTTTCACCCCGCCCAACAAATGCGTCTATCTCAAAAAAAGAAAATGGGGTTCTAAATTCTAAGAAAAACAATTAATGGGTTGTGTGTCTGCAAAATTATTTTTTCACTCAGCCAAACAAATGGTTGTAATCCGGGAGAAAAAAAACCCGCATGCCCGTCACAGATTTTAAAGCTGATATTTTTGGCCCACGAGGTTGAAGCCTTCAGTCAACAAACTCCCCACAAACCCCTAAAAAAATCCCAAAAAAACTCAGTTAAAAACAATTCTAACAGTTGTACTCATTGGATTTACATCAATGACCGAAGTGTTTCTTCAATCTCTCATCATTTTCCTCTAGCACTGGCGAGATGCCTGCTCCTGTCACCGTCGCTGCCTCACACGCCTCACTGTCAAGCGCTACAACATTGCTGGCAAGACCATCCCTCCATCCTCCACCCCGCAACCTCAACCCACAACCAACCAATCCTCATACTTCCCTCCGCATGAGACTCCACTGTTGCGTCTTTTCTGGCTCCGGGTCATTCTCTTCCTAAGTCTTGTCAATGTCCATCGCCGCACACAAGAAAGAGAGAGAGAGAGAGAGAGATGCTCGCTCGTCCTCCACGCCTCGCTCGTGCGTCCTGGTGGCCGCCACGCGGCGCAGCCAAGCTGACGTGCCTCGGTCGATCCCAGCCACGCCAGATCGCCCAACAGTCACGCATCGCCCGATCCCCGACGCACGCCGCAGGGCCTTGTCGCCCGTCGACCAATCGCCTCCTCGTCCTCGGCCCTCGCCATCGTCGCCGGCCCTTCTCCGCCTCCAGCCCTCCTCCTTTCTCATCGCCAATCGCCATGGATGCTGCTCGCCTTCTGCATCCTGTAGAATCACTTGTAGTTGGCTGGTTCCCCAAGAGGCCAAGACCCCGATCTCCACGAGGCCCCGATGTCCACCCAGGTCTGCTCGAGTACTTTTCGTGTTCTGAATTTTGGCATCCATATGCTCTTTGATTTCTGAATTCTGGTACAGAACATAGTCACACTGATATTATAATTAATAAACTGCGTTCTACTATATGTGGATGCGTATAGATCGATGAATTGTGTTTAGATAGATTGATTGATAAATAATAAACGTCATTCAGATAGATTGATAGATTGCTACTGTGCATTGCACTCAGATAGATTGGTGCTGTATGCTGTGTTCATTTAAAAATAGGCTGACATTTTGCATTCCTCCACCGGGACTCTAATTAAATTCCTGGAAACAGCCCTGTCAGTACCAAATGGAGTCTCAAACTCCGTCTAACCTGAACTTCCATGAAAAACAAATAAATGATACATCCTCCGTTCACTCTTATAAGTCGTTTCAGACAACTGAAAATGGGCTTCTTTGTATGCTGTCTGAAATGCCTTCAAGACCTTATAAAAGTGAATAGAGGGAGTACTGAAAACTACTCCATCCTACTCAAACCTGCATGCCTAAATCAAGGGTAAATAACAGCTATGGTAGTCAACAGGATAACGAAGTTTCTATTTGGTCGGAACAAGTGCTGTACCGGATCGGCCAAAACAAGAAGCCCAGAAGCACCTCCAGGCTTCCAGCAATCCAGATGATTAAGTAATAAAGCTACAAGCATACTAATAAAAGCATTCAGTTGAGTGGCAAGCATTATCCTGTTCTGGTGTCCGCACCTGGATAAACCAGACAAACAGGTCATAAAGTCTTCTCAATGTTCCTGCATCACATGTTTGCAAAGGACAGAAACATCTAAGGCTATGTTGGGTTAAACCTCTCTTGAAGAGGTTTGGAGGGGATTGAGGTGGATTTTGACTTATAGGGGATTTAATCCTCCCCAATCCTTTTCAAAACTCTTGCAACCGAACAAAGCCTAAGCGTGTTTCAGAGCACTAGCAAGCAGAAACACCTCCAGCCTCATACACCCTCTACAATCTGGTTTCTGCCTGGAAGATTCATAGCTGAAAACTTTGCACTCGCAGCCGAACTGGTACAACAGGCAAAAAAGAGGAAAAAGCCAATGCTAGTGCTCAAACTAGATTTCCAGAAAGCGTTTGACAGTGTCAGCTGGGATGCTCTGAAGCTCATCCTTGCAGCCAGAGGCTTTGGAAGCAGATGGGTCAGATGGATACATGATATCCTATCAACTAGCTCATCCAGGATAATAATCAATGGATCTCTTGGGGAGAGGATCTTATCAAGAAGTGGTTTAAGGCAGGGGGATGCCCTATCTCCTTACCTCTTCATTCTGGCCGCCGATGTTTTGCAACAGCTTTGCAAAAGGGAACACCAAGCGGGGAACCTTAAGCACCCACTTGGAGGCGATGGCCCTTTCCTGATCCTGCAGTATGCGGATGACACGTTGATCTTAATGCAAGGGGACATCCAGCAAGCACGGGTTATCAAACGGATTCTACAGGCTTTCAGTGATTTCACGGGACTAAAGATCAATTACCACAAGAGCACCCTTATGCCAGTATGCCTTGACCAACAAACCTGCCTGAGTATTGCAGATGTTCTACAAGTGGCAGCTTTCCCGTGCACATACCTTGGATTACCCCTCTCTCTCAGCAAGATCACGCATGGCCTATTGATGCCTGTGATTCACAAAGTGGACAAGCATCTGGCTGGCTGGCTGCTACTTTTTTGTCTTGGGGAGGGGGGGGGGAGGGCCGCTTCACTTTGATTAACGCAGTCTTGGCAGCGATCCCCAGCTACTTCATGAGCTGTTTTTTATGGCCACAACAATCACTAGACAAGGTTGAACAAATCCTGAGGGGCTTCTTATGGCAAGGAAAGAACCAGGCCAAGGGAGGACAATGCCTTGTCGCTTGGGAAGTGGTCACGTTGCCAAAAGAGAATGGAGGGTTGGGGGTAAGAGACATTGCAGCACACAACAGGGCCCTCGTTTGCAAGGTCATGGCAAAGATCTTGCAGCAGAGGGAAGCTCCATGTTACAATTGGTTTGCACACACATACTGTCAGAACGAAATCTCCTGGTCTCCACAAAGTCGGGACACCGCTATCTGGAGAGGCTTCAGATCCACCTTATGAGTGGTTATGGAGGCTACCAAATGCAAGATTGGGGATGGACGGGGTACTGCCTTCTAGCACGACCACTGGCTCGACAGTGGTCGGCTCATGACATGCTTCCCGACTCCTTTCTCCTTCTCCACGTCCAAATTCTGCACATTTGCCTCACAGTTCAGAGATGGGCAATGGAGCATTCAACTACATCCAAACCTCTCTTCCATAGCAACACATGAGCTAGAGGGCATGTCTGCAATCTTGAGTAATGTTCAGCTACAGGAAGGTACGCCAGACACCAGAGTGCCTCTTTTGGAAAACAAATGTGCTACTACTGCATACTTGTACAAGCTGCTCACTTTTAGAGGAAAGCTTTGTACGCCAGCTAAATATATCTAGAACAGGATCATACCGCACAAGCACTGTGTTTTTTTATGGATTGCCCTCTAGGACAGACACAACACTCAAGACAATATGCTAAAAAAGCATTGGGACAGACTTGTGTCACACAATGGATGTGATCTATGCCCAGCCGTGGAGACAATGAATCACATCTTGCTAAGATGCAAGCTAGCACAAGCCCTATGGTCCAAGCTAGAGATACAAGAACTTGCCTCATCCTCTATGGTAGCAGGAGATCTCTTATGTTCACAACAGCCGCGGGCTCGACACGGCACTAAGTGGCATGTTCTCTTCACAACATGCGCAGTCACCATTTGGAATGGCAGGAATGCTCAGGTGTTTGATGGGTCCTTTTGGAACGAGAGACAACTATACCACAAGGTTGCCGATCTCATCAGGCTATGGAGCCTGCGCGCTAAACCACATGATAGACATAACCTTTTACTGTGGGCAAATGCTTTCGCTCCTAATTAGCCTGTTGAGAATTGCCTCTTCTTTTCCCACCTTGTGCTTTGTATCCTAATTCAGGTCTGGTGATGGCCTGCTGCACACAGTGTGCGGCATTAACATCACCTTCATGTAAATGACTTTGGTCATCCGGGTACTTTTGCCCGTTTTGAATGCATAAGGTAGAAAATGATCTACCTTTTTATTAAAAAAATACTTTAAGGAGGTAAAGCAAACTAGCCAAACAACAGAGATGCGACGCTATCCACTGAACGTTCATATGGACGGCATATAGGAAGTATCAGCTTTGTCGCCAGGAATTTTTATCACGAATTGTGCATTTAATATACTATACCAACTGTAGTTGGGCAATAGGAAACTATATTAGTATGAGAACAATAAGAAATTGATTGTAATTCAATACTAGAATACATCAAACATAATGTATACAGAACGAAGTGCATTAGATATCTTGCAAACTAGAGTTCAGCATTAAAACTCTAAAACCAGAAGTACCTTTTTGGACAAACATGGAAGCAAAAGCATAGCAAAATACAAGCCTAATATGAAGGTTTCTAACACATGCTTGCACAATTTATTGTCATCAACAGAGTACTCTTCTAGACCCAAAAAAAATCCTGTTTAAAAAGGACAGAGGAACAGAAAAGAACAATAATTAATTTCTGTCAGATTAATCGAGAATACAAATTGCGAGCTAATTCTCACTGATTTCCATCGGAGGCAATAATGCTATAAGAATGAGCACTTGTATAATGGGGGGCGGGAGCTTTGCCTATACTTAATTTACAGGAGCAGTGTTAATTAGGTTTTTACAATTGGTGGTACTGTATGAAGATGTCACTGCTAAACGTTTAATATCCAACCCTCACTGATAAATGTTTGCGATTACTCGTAATCCTATGCTACTCCTATTACCCTGCCACACAACCTAATATCATCAAATATTGTGTAAGCCGTATCCACAGTAGTATGGCAAGTGGATTCTAATGCACTCATTTTCCTCCTTTGAAAGACCAGAGTATGAACAGTAATTCAGAAAATTTCCACACCAAATTCTAGAGAGACAGACGTTTAGGTAAAAATAAGATAAGCCAGCTCACACCATATGGGCTTTGTATAGGCATATGTAAGGCATCTGCAAATTCCCTGTTAGAGAAACAAACTGCTTTTAATTATTGAGATTTCAAATCACTAATCTTGTCTTTAGGAAAACAGTAGCTCACCTCTGCCCCTTAATTTCAGAACTTCATCATTATCCAGTGTGGTCTTGATGCATCGTCAAACTGGATCCACTCGTTATCATCTTCCTTAACCAAGGCAACATAGAGTCCAGCATTGGCACTTAGTCCATCGTGAGTGACCAAAGCGATCAAATCATACATGCCAGTCAAATGTTCCTTTCAAAATGTTCAGAATTACAAAATTTGCTTTAAGTTTTAAAAAATGTTCAGAATTTCGAAATTTGCTTTAAGTTTCTGAAAAATGTTCAGAAAATTTCCAAATTTGTTTAAATTTTCAAACAAAAACCGGAATTCAAAATTTTGTTTAAACTTTAAAAAATGGAATTTCAAAATGTGTTTAATTTTTTCAAGTTTTAAAAATTTTGTTCACCATTCAAAAAATTATTCGGAGCTCAAAATTGTTTAGCATGTCTAAACACATGCAGGCTGCCAAACAAAGTCTCAACTTAGCATGTCTCAGCACATAAACTGCTATCAAACAACATTAAATGCATGTACTTAGCATGTCTCAAAAGGGGACAACAATGCTACGGTGGGATCTGCTAGCAAACACACCCTCAACTGTGTGAGTCACACATGAGAGGAGTCTCAGCCGCCACACACCTATCGAGAGAGCTACGAGAACGTCTCCCCCTCAACTCAACATGGTATCGAGTCAGGTAGTCGGCGGGCCACTGGAGGCGGCAGCGCCGGCGGGATAGTCGCCGGGCAGCGGCAAGAGGAGGCGGCTGGTGGAGCTGTGCGGAAGAGGGGGAAGAGAGGGTGAGATGGAGGGAGGGATGCGCCTGCGCGACAGAGAAGGAAGAATAGGTGCAGTGAGTCCTCTTGTCCCCGACCTAGAGCCATTCCTGCTCTGTATTCTGGGTGTTTTTCAGCAAGATCTGCTATGTTCTTCTTGTGTCAGCTGCTCCTAGGGGACCTACGGCAGCGGCTGTTTGCTGGTTGGAAAGGAAGAGGAGTTAACCTTCTACTACCGATTGGAGAGAAGAAGCTCATGCCAAATGATCTCAAGCTGAATGACATGAGCAGCTACCTGAGCTGGTCGAGGCGGGCCTTGTTGATCTTAAAGACAAAGGGTCTGACGGAGTATGTTCTTGGAATGGTTGAAGAATTGGATGACAAGGTGAGTCCAGAATGAAAGAAGTGGAGTTTACCGACTCACTGATTTTGGCATGGATGTTGAACTCCTTATTCCATCCATTGTAGTGTCTGTGGCTTTGCCAAATGCTTTTGTTGTGTGGAGCATGTTGTCCACTAGCAATTCCGGTAAGGGACACCTGGTGCTCATGTCTCAAATTGAAGATAAGATTCATAATCTTCGTCAAGGTGACAGAAGCGTGCTGTTGTATGTGATTGAGCTGCAACACCTTTGGGCGCTGACACACTTGGTCCATTGAGCGTGATTCTCCTACCCTGGTCCGCATCGATTGGGTGATCAGAGTTGCACCTGCACTGTCTTATTCGGTGCCCCATGACGGTCTCCGACAAATGTCCTCTGGTGCTGGACTGCTCCCCACGTTCGGCTGGCTCCCGTAGATTCCACTTCCACAGTTTCTAGACGAAGCTGGATGGTTTTTACGCCACGGTGGTGGAGGCTTGGAACTCCCCCGAGCCTGACCTTGATCCTTTTTGAAGGATAGCTCACCGCCCCAAGATCACGGTGCGCAGGCTGAGAAGCTGGAGTGCTTAACGCATTGGCAGCGCCTCCCTGCAGCTACTCCTCTCTCGGGAACTCATAGCCCGCCTTGATGCCGTGCAAGATGGCAGGCGCAGCTATCCAGCTCCAAGACTTGGCTGCGCCGGAGATTGAAGGGAGTGTACTTAGGACTTGCTTCCCTTGAGCGCTCCATGGCTCAAACAAGTGCCCGTTTTGTGTGGCTTAAAGATAGCTCAGCTCCCTCCTTGTTCTTCTGCTTGAGCGCGTCCTTCCGCAAGCAAAAGAACCACATCTTTCGCCTCTCTGTGGATGGAACCATAGTCTCTGGCGAGGCGGGCATGGCTCAAGATGCTTACCACCACTTCAATAGCCTTCTCGAAACCGGGAGCTCGAGGGCTTTCACCATTGCCCTTCAAACCCTGGACAACAGGTTCATTGATCTTGCCAAGCTAGAGAGGCTTTTTCGACGAGCCAGAGATTTGGGACGCCATCAAGTGGCTGCCTACTGGGAAGGCGCTAGGGCCCGACGGTTTCACAGCGGAATTCCTCGTCGCTAGCCGGAATATAATCAAAGCAGATTTCTAAGAAGCCTTCCAAGGTCTCAACCAAGTGTTGATCACCTTGCTCTCCAAGAAACCCGAGGCGGCCTGCCTCTTCGACTTCCGTCCTATCAGCCTCATCCACCCTTTTGCGAAGCTCATCACGAAAGTGCTCTCCCTCCGGCTTGCTCCTAGGCTTGCCGAGCTGGTCTCCATCAACCAAAGCACGTTCATCAGCGTTCATCCACGACAATTTCTTCCTCATTCAACAAACCGCGAGACAACTTCACTCACTTCAGACCCCTCGTGTGCTCCTCAGGCTCGACATCGCCAAGGCCTTCGATTCCGTCTCTTGGGCTTTCTTCCTCGAGGTTCTTCGTCACTCGGCTTTGGGAATCGTTGGTGTTAGTGGATATCTATCTTACTATCCACCACTAGCACGCGTGTGCTTCTCAATGGCACCCATGGGCCCCCGATCCCACACCGCAAGGGGCTGCGGCAAGGAGAGCCATTGTCACGGATGCTCTTTGTCATCGTGATTGCTGTCTTGAACTCCATATGATCCAGCAGGCGGTTTCCTCGGGCATCCTTCAACGCCTTACTGGTCGTCATATGGCCTCCAACATATTCTTATATGCTGACGACATCGTGCTCTTCTGCCACCCTGACACACATGACCTACGGGCCATCAAGAAAATTCTTCGGATTTTGGCGAGGCTCTGGGATTGGTCGCCAACCTCTCTGAGTGCTCGGCTTCACCCATCCGATGTGAGGATGACCACATTCTGGCGATTCAGGCAGATTTGGCATGCCTAGTCAAGGAGTTCCCCATCACTTACCTCGGGCTGCCGCTATCCATCCGCAAGCTCCCCAACTCCGCCCTCCAACCCCTCCTAGATCGTTTGGAGGGGCAGCTACCCACTTGGAAGGCTAGTCTTCTCCCTATGGATACACGGTTACTACTCGTGTGCCACACTCTTAGTGCGCCCCAGGTGCACACATTGCTATCTATCCCCATGGATGCTAAAACTCTCAAGAAAGCTGACTGCATCCGGCATGGTTTTCTTTGGTGCGGGAGCAAGGATGCCAAGTGCGGGTAATGCCGCGTGAACTGGCAGCGAGTTTGTCGCCCTTTGGTGCTTGGTGGAATGGGAATTCACGACCTTCAGCGGATGGGCGTTGTGCGACTTTGGCTCCAGAAATCTGACCCCTTGCACCCCTTGCGCCCCCCCCCCCCCTCCCCCAAAATACGACAACGACGTCCGTACCATCTTTTGAGCATGCACGACCTGGCAGGTGGGAGATGGCCGCTCATGCCTGTTCCGCAAAGACCACTGTCTCCTTGGGCATTCGATCGTGGAGATCGCGTCGGCGGTGTTTGGCATGGTTCCAAATCCACAACAAAAGCGACGCACGGTGCCCGAGGGCATCCACGGGCGCTCTTGGGTGCAAGACATGCACGGCTCCCTCTCTGTGGAGGTCACCGTCCAATACATCGAGCTATGGACAAGTCTACAATTCCACCAAACTTTCAGATGAACCCAATCAACTCTCCTGGAAGATGACCGCCAATGGATTGTACACTGCAGCCTTCTGCTACTCGGCTCCGCCACAGCTTACCAATGGCAGCTTAATTGGAAATCTTGGGTGCCATTGAGAACCAAGATCTTCATCTTGCTGGCTCTCCAAGACTGATGTTGGACCGCTGATAGACTTCTCCGTCGCGGGTTACCACATTCGCCCAACTGCGTGCTATGCGACCAAGTTCCCAAAACCATGCAACATCTGCTCGTGGATTACCCATTCTCACGACAAATCTGGCATGAAGTCCTATCTTGGTGCCGGACGCCGATTCCTCCACCTGTTGCTGATGACAACTTCATTGACTGGTGGGCAGCTTCTGATGGTGCGTCACCAAATAACCAGCGGCAGGGCATCTCATCCATAACAATGCTCACGACTTGGCTCCTCTAGAAGGCACGGAATGCTTGTATTTTCCATGCTGAGCGGCCATCGATCACGCGGCTTACCAACAACATTCGTGAGGAGGCCAAGAACTGGGCTGCCGCTGGTGCAACCGGGCTTGAAACCGTCTTGCCCGAGACGTAGTCTTGACTGATAGGGCGACATTGTTTGTCGCCAGTCGGTGACGCCATGTGATTCCGTTCGTGGTCTTTATGCGAACCAACTTTGTGAATTTTTCTTCTCCTATCAACGCAATTATACGCAAGCCTTTTGCGTATTAGAGGAAAAACAAATGCTCCAGGCTGCTACCAGGAATGTTTCAAAGAATAAATCATTGCTCCAAGATATTTTTAACTTGTGATAGCAGTTGAAGGAAGCAGGGTGCCGACGGCCACTGATGTTGAACTCTGCCCGGCATTGGCCGCTGAAAGAGCAAGTGAAAATCATGTGGTCCACCGTTTCTTCGATGAGGAGCCCGCATAGGAGGCAGTCATGATCATCCCCTATGTTGTAGTGTCTTCTTTTTAACATGTTCCGAGTGTTGAGTCTATCATTTAGGACGAGCCAGCCGAAGACCTTCATTTTCATTACACATTTGGATTTCCAGAGCCAGCCAAAAGGTGCGTGAGCTTGTACATCCTTGAAGAAGAACCGATAAAAATCAGTGGATTTGAAGTCAGCCTTCCCCAGATATAGTGCCACACGCCCACACGTCAGAAACTGCAGTCATTGGTTGTGTATGGTTGTCAGTGTCTGCAGTTTTTTTAATTCTTCATGAGCTTGCGGGAGCGAGAGGTGGAACGCCTCATCCAGTGCCGTGGTCCCCAAGGAATCCCTCACCGAGATGTCTTCGTCCAGAGAGAAAGAGTAGGCTCGGGGGTGGGAGTTTTGAACTATCTCGTCAAGCCATAAGTCTTTCCAGAAAAGTGTTGTGCCACAGACCACATTGACTCGAGATGCCTCTGTAGATAGGTGCCAGCTTCAGAATATCTTTCCACCAAAATGATCCGATCGGATCAGAAGCATGGGGTATACAATTCGAATAGTAGGTGTCCCATGTCAGCTGCACCCAAGGGATATCTTTCTTGTTATAAAATTTGTGGATAAATTTTAGGAGCAGCGCTTCATTCTGTACTTTGAGGTTGATCACCCCGAGCCCACCATGCTTCTTAGGCTTGCACACCATATCCCATGCGGCTAAAGAATTGCAATTCTCACCTTGATCATTTTTTTTATCCAGAGACATCTTCTTCTAATCTTGTCCAAGAGTTCAATGAGCTTCGGCAAGAATTTTACCGTGCACATGGCATAAACCAGCAGGAAAGTTATGGTGGGGTTGTGAAGCGCGAGTTTCCCTCCATATGTGATCATGGACATTGTGGACGTGAGGCGGCGTTCAGCGGGCCAGACAAGTGGCATGAGATCTAGTATGGTTGGGCGTATAGTACCCATCGGGAGCCCCAAGTATGTGAATGGCATGGAGCCAACAGCACACCCAAAGATACCAGCAATTGTTGTCGTGAGGTGTTCATCCATGTTGATAGGGATAAGGGTGGACTTGTCGAAGTTAATTTTGAGCCCAATGGAACATGCATAGTCCAATAGGATTTGTTTGATCAGTGCAACTTGTCTTGTTCATGCAGGCATAGCCAATATAGTGTCGTCTACGTACTGGATAACCGGGTAGTCGTATTGCCCATTTGCAGGGAAGAGTGGATGAATCTGTCTGGCTCGAAACGCATCATTAATCGTGGCTTGAAGGAGGTCTGCGGCAAGAATGAAGATTAGAGGTGACAATGGGTCGCCTTGTCTGACACCACACCGACAGTGGAATTGGCGATCCCAGATGAAAATATGCATTTGATCCATTTCATCCATGTGTTTCATAATTTCCATCATTGGTCCATGCTCAATGGTATCGAGTGCCTTGGCAAAATGAGAGTTTTAGGAGTACTATTGGTTGCTTCGACGCCTGGCATCGATGAATGTATTGGAATACCCATGCAAGGCAATCTTGTATCGATCTCCCCTTCAGGAAGCCATATCGGTTTTTGTGTACAATTTGCAGGATGAGTCTTTGAAGGCGATTTGCAAGAAGCTTCGTAATCACCTTTAGGCAGCAGTTGAGAAGTGTGATCGGCTGGTAATCTTTGACAGTCTCCGGCGAGGCAGTTTTGGGGATTAGCATGATCAAGCCATCATTGATGCTTTGTATGTCAAGGGTGCCTGCGTGAAATCATGAGCAAAGCATGTAGAATTCTTGTTTAATTATAGGCCAACATGCCTCAAGAAAAGTGCCACTAAAACCACCAGGGCCAGGTGCTCGGCCGGCTGGCATTTCCAGGTCGGCGAGGAGGGTGTTGATGACGTCCCGGTCCTGGGAGCGGCTAAGCGGCCGCCAGAGCTACAAGTAACCACACATTTTAAAGATCGCGCTAGTCGCACGTCGAAGAGGAACTTTTTGAATAACAAGCTTGTTGCGAACGGTTCAAAGCATCCAGGCAAGGACCTCAACGCACAGCCATCTAATATGGCAGTAGCGAGAGGGGGGGGGGGGGGGGGGGGAGGCGTGGATTTCAGCAAGCAAGTCGGGGAAGTTGGTGTTGCACCACTGTCCACCGACCGTCTCGCAAAAACAGGACCACAAGAACTGGGCTGTGAAGCAAGAGAAGAAGATGTGGTTAGTATCCTTCCATCGTGCCGCACAGGGGGCAAATCCCATCTCCTGGTCCATCACGTCGAAGCCACTCTTTTTATGAGAGAGTGTAAGTCAAATTTCATTTCAGGGGGGGATGATGTACCCAGCCGTTCCTTGTAAGTATGGAAAGCAACGCTTCTTTGCCGTTGTGATGATCAATTGAAATGCCACCAGGTATGGACAGAGTTGCAATATTATTTTTTCTATACCTTTCGGTGGCCACTGCTTGGAAGAACTTTGCATTCTCTTCGCCAAAGTTGACCAATCGGATCGTGCAACGCTTTCCCCAGTATTGTTTTCGGTATGCCAAGAGCCTTAATAAATGTTTTTTGATGATGTTACGGAAATTAGTCTTTGGTCTTGACAGTGCCCTTTTGTTTTCAAGCTCATCCAAATCAGCAAGCACCTTGTTGGTGTTCTCAATGGCAACAGAAAATTTAGAGATGTGTTTGTTCCATATTCATGTCTAAGGGTCTTGAATTTACGGCTCAGGGCTGTAGCGGCATTAGTTGTGTGGGCCAGTTTTGACCAAGCAGTTTGCACCACATCCATAAACCCTGGGTGAAGAACCCAAAATGATTCAAATCTGAAAATCTTACTGCATGGGATGGTGGTTTCTATATTCACCATGCAAGGAATGTGGTTGAAAACTGGTTTTCCCAAGGGTTTGACCATGGTTTTGGGGTAAACATTTGTCCAATGGAGCAACATGAGAAACCAGTCCAATTGCTCGAGTAACAGGTCTTGCTGCATATTGCTCCATGTGTAGGCCCACCCTTTGATTGGGATTTCAATTAGATTTTGTTTGCGGGTGATGTCATCGAAGGTGAACATTTCATTTGCATTGCCACCAGATTTGTTACAATTGTCGGGGGCTCGGATATAATTGAAGTCACCAAGTAAGAGCCAATCTTCATCATTGGGTATGCTAAGGTCATATGGCCAATTGGTGTAGGCTATACGGTCATCACAGGTGCAGGGGGCATATATGTTCAGCAGTGTCCAAGTCTGGGCAGATTGTGTGCTTGTAAGGCGGATGGCCTGTGCAAAATCAGCAGAGTATGGTACTTCTCCCAAGAAAACCAAGCTATTCCATATAGTAAGAATTCCGCCCGAAGCACCACGAGAAGGAACAAGCGCGAACTTATCAAAACGTTTAGGGCAGCAAGATTTAATAAACGCAAGATCAACATAAGTTTTTTTCGTCTCTTGCAGGCAAACGACCGCGCACCCACTAATAGTGATAGCATTGGATAAAGCAAGTTGTTTATCATCCAAATGTAAGCCACGAATGTTCCGGCAAAGGACATTCCAACTACGCAAAAGAGGCATGATAAAGCAGAATTAAAAGTGGGAGGAGGATGAGCCCTCATCGTTGCTTGCTGCAGGGATGTCCACGCTGGGCTCAGCTAGGAAATCTTCTTCAGATAATTCTTCCGGTGGAACAGCACAGCGTGAGACACCATTGTTCTGCATCACAGGGGTCGGAGTAGGAGGTGGTATTGCAACCTGAGTAGAGCCAAGTTCCATCGAGGCGGCCGAGCTGTCCTGTACTGCAGAGGGTACCAGCTGTGGCTTCACTTTAGACTGTGTAGCACGGGTGTCAGAGATATGTGGAGCTTTAAAGCCATTGTATTTATTGGAGCGATTGGTGGTTATGGGGGCCTGGGCTTTCTGGCGCCGCCCACACGGCCTGGCCGTTCCAGCTGTATGAAGCAAGGCAATTTGACCCGGCCCAATTCCAGAGCTACCTGAATCCTGGCCCAGAACATTTGAGATAGGGTTGGGCGCCAAAGCAAGAGCTTCAGACTGCTCTTGATCAGGGGTAGGAATAGCAGAGTTCAGTTCGGTTGAAACTGGGTTCAGAGTAACACTAGAGTCTGTCAGAGCATTATCATCATCAACCTCTGTTATAATGACCTGGGAACAAGTTGGCTGAGCATTGTGTTTAATGTTGGTCCTGAAATTCACCTGAGTAACAGAATTCTCCATAGCAATCTCAAAGCTAATAGGTGGTGGGGAACCCTTGTCTGCTTCAGCCTTTTCATGCTTTGGTAACAGGACATCACCTGAGACATTGCAGGCATATGTGAATCGTTGGGGATCCAGGCTATCACTCAGATTCTTGACCTCTTTGGTCAAATCTGACTTGGCATCATGATTATCAAAGAAATATTCTGTAGTTTCTTCAGCCATGCTTTCATTGCCTTTGTCGTTCTCTGATGTTGTATTTTCATTGACCGCTCTCTGGAACTTCAAAAAAGGTTTGATCAGGACATGTGTAAAATCTTGGGAATCAGGTTCTAGAAGGCTGTTAAGTTTATTGCTGACGGGGCCTTGAGGACCAAGATCAACCGGTAAATCCTTCAAACAAAATCTGTTGGACTTTGGATTCTTCCTGTAGTACAACCTCAGATCCTCAATAATCAATAATTGATCTTCAACTTCTGGCCCAAAGTTTTTTTCAACACCTTTTGGTTCATCCTCCTTTGACTTCCCACGTTTTTCCAGAGCTTCCAAAGTCCATTTGCTGGGACTTATATCCACCATTATGTCAAATGCTTCCACTGTACGACCGGCCCAGTTTTGGGCATCACCAAGAAGTGGTGTACCCATCCTGTTGACACCACCAATGAAAGTAGTGTCTATCTTGTGAAAGAGCACATCTGATCTTCCGGCTTCGGGAATATGGACAATGAAATGCTCTCCGGCTATTCGAATTTCAGCTTCTGTAAACTTTTGTTTGCCTTCAAGATGTTTATACATAGTGTTGAAAGAGTTTTGTAAACCCATGATGCCAAGAAGACATTGGGCAGCATAGAGATAAGATCCTTTCCAAGGTAGCATTTCAGCATCTTCAATGTACATCGGCAATTGACTTCTAATCTCCTTCTTGCGTTCCTTGGACATGCCTTCAGAAATTTCTGTTTTGTTCTCTTGGATTCTCTTGTCCTTGGGCAAGCTCCTTGTTATATATCCTGTGAGATATCCTGTTGGGCAGTCAATAACCAGGCACATCCAGTTCCCATGGAAATGGACATACACCAGAAAATTCCCTGACTTCGGCAGCTTGCAGCTCTGCCTCTCTTCATGGCCGAAGTAGAACCGCTCGTCCGTGGTATTGAAACACCAGAGACGATACCTGAAGACTGTCATACGCCAGGTAGAACGTGCGGTGGTAGCGTCGTCTAGATTCAGCACTGAATAATTCTGTTGACAACAAATTGAACCCAATCAGGGAAATGAATAAGTAATAATTAAAATGTGCAGACATAGATAATCATATGCAAATATTACTGTCGGAGAACCGTCTCATCACTAATAAGATGGTCACTCTCATAAACAAGCCAAGTAGCTAACCATAACAAATAACTAGCCCATGGCCACATTCTATTAGCATTAGTTGCAGGCTTGAGGGTCTGCACGGACCGCCGGCAGGAGAAGGTATTATGGACACCACTGGTGCCACTAGTTTAGTTCGCCGCCGCCGATGGCTCCTCGACCGGTCACAGAGTGCTCAAAGGTAATGCATTCTTTTCACAAAAGCAGATCTGCTAGTTTGTTTCAAAACATGTCTTGGTTCTGTATTCAATTTCACCCCGTGCTTGTTCTCTCCCGTCCATGCTTAGATGGAATTTTCCTCTGCTTCTTGCCAATTGATAGAATGAACCATACATAATTGATAGACTGAACCATAAGTAATGTATACTCTAATCTGAATAGTATGTGATCTGAATCATAGGTAACTGACAAGTCTGAACTATAGACAATGGAGACTGGTATAAATATTATGTGATCTGAACCACATGGCCTAGTCCCAGATTCTTGCAATTTTCTGTCATAGAAACTACATATAGTCAATGATTTCTTTTGCACATCAACCGTCTAACTAAATGTTACAGGACGTACTAATAGTTGATTTTATTCTAGGCAATTGAAGCAAATTCAAAAGACTAGGTTGTATCAGGATACTACAATACTACAGTCCTAAGTGTTGATCGGGGCGATCTGCAGTGTCTTTTCTCTATTCCGCGTCGTCCTGCAACGTTTGTACGATCAGGGCGATATCAAGAATGTCATGATGGCTTGCATCATTCTTCACAATATGGTAGTCGAGGGTGAAAAGAAGAGAAGGCTAATATTCTTGATTTGAACGGAGGCGGTCACATCCATTGTCCTACCATCAGTTCAATTCACTCATGGTGATATACCGGTATTCGCCCAAGTGCTACAAAGGATGCAAGAATCCGGGATCGCGCGACTCATAGAGCACTAAAATTGATTTGTTAGAGCATATATGAGAAATGTTCGGGCCAAAATGGAATACCATCAGTACTTACTCTATGCACCTCTGACTATAATTTTACATATTTTGATGGTATCTTATTGACACTTCATATATGGACTCGGTTCAAATATATTTTGTTTTGATTTATTTAAGGAATTTTAGTTGCTAATAAATACATGCCACAAATAGGCTACAAGGTTTTACATACTAGTAAGATCCTACTAGTAATTAAATGAAGAGATCTAATTTAATATGCTTATTAGCACCTCATATCCAAGCACCCATGCATGCATTGGAACCGGGCTCATACGGAGAAAATGCAAAAACAAGCAGCAACTGATGAGCATGTACCAATGTGTGCACAATTGTTGCTAGTTTCTGACACGTGTTGTTTCTGTAGTTCATCACAGGCAACAGGATATGCACTCAATCCACAATGTATGCATTGCAATGAGATGAGATGAGATGACGGGGGTGTATGTATACATTACATACAATTGCTGCTGCTCCGGTAAGTGGCGGCGTCCTCTCGAAAGTGACCTTATTCTCGAGGTTGTTGGAGGCCACGGCTGCGCCGGCTTGGGAACGGGAGCCCCTGTTCTTCTCCCCCCTCCCGCCTGCCGTCCCTCTGCCGCCTCTCCTCCCCTTGTCGTCGTCCCCACAACCTAGCCCGTGTGATCTCTTGGGGCCTCTTGCACCGGCCATATCGCCGCCACGAACGTCCGCGGCGAGTACCTGATGATCCGCGCGCCACAGACCTTGGCGACGCGCGATGAGAGCAGGCGGCGAGGAGGCCAGGAGGGGTCGCCGAAATGCCGTACGGACGCGCGCAAGGGAGGTGTCGTTGGCGGCGGAGGCGCGCAACGCGGGGGGGCCGAGGCCTTGGTGGCGAGCGACGGGGGCCGGCGCAGGCGAGCGCGAGGAGGTCGGGAGGCGGAGGCGGAGGCGACGCTCGTGGAGCGCGACGGGGCAGACGTCGGTGCCGCGCGATTGGGTCGGGGCGTGGCGGGAGGAGGCGAGGTGGTCGTGAGGAGTCGCCGGCGCAGTGACCAAGCGGAGGGAGCGTCGCCTGCTCGAGCTCGACTCGACCGATGCCGTCGGGCTCGCACCCCTGTCTGTGTGTGGGTCCACAGACGGCGGCACCGGGTTAGCGTCGGAATCTCTCTCTCTGCCGTTCGGTCCCACAGAGTCACGTACTCTCTCTCTCTCTCGCATAAAACAATTTTTCAGTATATGAGCTCCGACGAACAGTAAAACAAAAAAAATGAAAAATTCTTAAACTTTTTTTGATAAATTTTGACAAATGTACTAAGTGCTTGCAAATTTTCATCATGAGATCACACTCTGTGGAAGGCGTGACATGCTCCAGAATTGTTACTTTCGAAAACATTTTGAAGCACTAATTTTTTTTGCCACACCTTCCACAAATGGATATGATGAGAAAAGTTTGTAAACACTTAGAATATTTGTCAAAGTTTAACATAGTTCTTTTTTTATGATTTTTTTACTGTTCATCCGAGCTTAGAAGGGTGCTTTCATTTTCAGTAGCCATTTCTCAATATCGGGTTATGAACACTATCGAACAATCTTTTCTGGTTATATTAGTTCCCCTCAGATCGATGCTCACTCTTTTCTACATATAAATATCATCTAACATCCATTTTTACGCAAACATAATTCAAACTAGTATATTTCAACTGCACACAATCCAACAACATTTCAAATCCCTATAAAACAGAAATTCAATTCAAACCAAAATTTAGGGAAGAAGTGGACTAGAACACGCCCTCTTATCATCCCAAATGGTTCATCAACATTTTGTACCTATCATCCTACAATCAAACATAGGGATTCCACGGGCTCACACACTCCGAGTCTCCCACCGCCCCTCCCTAGTGGCCCCAAAACCGGATGTTCCCGCCCTCAAGTGGTGCTACAATACTCATAAGAGGAACTCTAGCATTCCGAGAGCAACTCTAGCCCTTACTCTAAAAACCGTTACACCCCTACAAATTTTCTTAGGAGAGTAGAATTTTTTTGCGAATGGTAGGAGATTAGCCCTTAGCTAGCCTTCCTCTAGAAACTCGATCCCTAAAAAAATATAGCCCTTCCCTCCCAAACAAACCAAACCCCATTATCCTAAATTTTCTCTGAAAACTCTCACTCGCAGTATTTTCTATTTCCTCCTCCCTGACTCTTTGTCATTCTCGCGCTCTCTCTTCTCCTCTTGTCACAGAATGGAATTCCCGATGCCTACCCCACCTCCGACAACCCCATCCCTGGAAGAAATCCTGCGAGCTGCGGCAAGAAGCGGCGACATGGGAAGTTTGGGGTCAAGCCTGATACATCGTCGTGGAGAAGAGACCACCACGCCCGCCACCATCACCGATGCCTCCTTCGCGGCCGCCCTCCCTCTGATGGTTGCATGCCCGACGACAAAGGTGTTGGAGGTCACCGCGAAGAAGGGCCACTGTCGATCCTCCGACTTGTTCCACTCCTCCTCTGTCGTCCGCTACAGACGCCAAAGGTGGCCACATGATAAGTGGCGACGAGTTGCCCGAGACAATGCTACGAGTGTATTTGTCCTTTTTTCCTATTTGTTTCGCAATGCTTCAATTTGGTGATCAATCATGTGATGCTCATTGCTAGCAATGTCTGTTGCTATTGTAGTACGCAAATGGAGCCAGATGAGATGGCGGGTTTCAACACACCATTGGCCTCGAGGACATTGCCATGTCTATGGCGGATTAAAGCCGTGAAGAGAGAGGGAGTCTCGAAGTCAAGGAGCTCAACACACACAAAATGAAGAAGGGGCAATCAAGGTTGGTCAACTACAAGACCGAGGAGGATGTTGGATTGTGCGATGCTTCGATGAACATTTCTGTGATACCTCGGAGGAGCAGATCAAACCAAGGAGGAGGATGTTACACTACTATGCAGTCCATGTGTCCATCCCCTCCGACCACACACAAGGTTCCCTCAATCATCATTGGGGTGTTATCCAAGATAGTTGCAATCGACGGTCCTGTTGTGTTGATGACATGAACCTAGACCGCTAAGTGGAGTGCCAATAAACCAATACGAGCCTATCATCCAAGAGCTTTACAACTAAAGGAACAGAACAAGTGGCAACAATGTCTTCTCTTTGCATCATCGTTGCAAGGTGCTTGCAAAAATGAAAAGTGGGCTAGGAGAAACTATGATACAATATTGAGGAGGGCAAGATTGAGCATATCTATTGATGTCGTCGCCGACGTGCTAGAAAACCTTCCACTCCCATCTCTTGGTCGGAGGGACAAAAGCATGCGAAGGAAATGAAAAGAAGAACGGAGTGGGCGCCTATAGAGAAGTGTATATTACAATGATTGAGATGAAGACATAGTAAAAACAATGATTGAGATGAAGATGGTATTGGCACCGACCGCAAGGAGGAAAATATATATCGAGGTGGCTGGAGCTCAAGATGATGGAGGAGGGGTGGAAAGGAGAGGCGGTGACCGAAGATAGAAAGGTGTAATCAAAGGAGCATATGCTTGCAATTGAGGAAAATGACTTCGAGTGGAGGCCAAGGAGAAGTTAAACAAGAGGAAGATGGAAGAGCACCGACTTGCGATAGAGACTGAGGACCAAGTCGCCAGGAGTAAGGCCGAGGAGCGTGTTATCATTTTTATGGATGCAAGCACAATGGATGAAACAACGAGACCATATTGGTAAATCATTCGTGGAGAGATCTTGCAAGATCAAGGTTCGACCCGAGTGCTAGTAGTAGTGGGAGTGCATGATTTGGTGGAGTTTTATGATCTAGGTGCCATGTGGTGTTTTTTCAATGATATTATTGGATTCAATGGCTTTTGACAGAACTATGTTTATGTTTGCTGTTGAAATTGTTTAAGTTGGTGTTGAAATGTGATGCATTTGTTTATAATGATTGTGCCATAGTTTTGAAGAAGTAGCAAAATATTCTTTTTGAAGGGATCAAGTCTTAGGGGACAATTCTTGAAGGTTGGGGTTAGCACACATGGTTGCTTGGAGCTCGGATGGGAGGAGTAGGGGGGTTGCAATGTTCTGGAGGAGGGGGGTGGATGTGGCATTGAGATCTTATGGGAGAAGACATATAGATGTGGATGTTACAGAGGATAATGGGGTGGTTTGGAGGTTGACGGGTGTGTATGGGGAATCAGCTGCGGAGCGCAAAAATGAAACCTGGAGGACCATCAGAATCATAGGCCAACAACATCAAAATGGCCGGCCTTGGCTTTACCTAGGAGACTTCAACGAAATTCTGTCGTGTGATGAGAAGGTGGGAGGGGTGACTCGACCCCAAGCCTGCATGGATAGGTTCAGGGAGGCCTTGGTTTGTTGTGAACTATGTGACATTGGTTATCGGGGCGATAAGTTCACTTGGCGGACCCACAACAAGGAGCTGAACAACTATATCTGTGAGCGCCTGGACCGGGCCACTGCGAATGCTAAATGGTGTGAGTTGTTCCCGGATTTCTCGGTGGTGAATGAAATACCTCGTCACTCGGATCACAGGCCAGTGGTTGTTTATACCAAAGGTGATACCAGGTGGGCAGAAGGAGGTGATCGTGGGTTCAAATTCGAGGCTTGGTGGCTGCAAGAGGATGGATGTACTGAAATTATCCAAGAAGCGTGGGAGGAAGGCTGGGCGGAAGGTGGGGCTAGTGTGGCAACTGTGATGTGCAAAGTAGCTGGCAGAATGCGGAAGTGGCATAAGGAGGTGGCTGGAGAGCTAGAGGGAAGGTTGAAGAAGGCAAAGACTGATCTGGAGCGGTGTATGAAGGCCCCTGTGTCTGAAGAGAAAATTCGTGAGGAGGCCCGGCTGCGGTGTGTTGTAGAAGAGTTGGAAGAGAAGAAGAATACTAAAGCAAAGCAGCGGTCTCATGTCTCGTGGTTGAAGGATGGCAACAGGAACACCAAATATTTCATGGCGGTTGCCTCGTCGAGGAGAAAAAAGAACAGGGTGAAGGGGTTGAGACGAGAGGATGGTTCGGAAGTGAAGGAGGGAGAGGAGATGACTAACTATGTTTGCTCCTTTTTTCAGGAACTCTTTACATCACAGGCAGGAACCGTGTTAATGAGCTTATTAATAAAGTTCATCCGCGGATCACTGCTGGTATGCATGCAATACTTGATGCGGAGTTCTCTCGGGAGGAGGTAAAGGTTGCGCTGGATCATATCGGAGATCTAAAGGCGCCGGGGCCGGATGGCATGCCCTCCATTGTGTATAGAAGGCATTGGCATATTATGGGGGACGGCATTGTGGAAGAGGTACTTGCGGTTCTCAATGGAGGGACAATTCCTGAAGGTTGGAACGATACAGTTGTTGTGTTGATACCCAAGGTGAAGGAACCGAGCAGAATCAAAGACTTGAGGCCAATCAGCCTTTGCAATGTCATTTACAAGTTGGTGTCTAAGGTGATCGCTAACCGGTTGAAACTTATCCTTTCGGAAATAATTTCGGACAACCAGAGTGCCTTTGTCCCGGGGAGGCTAATTACGGATAATGTGTTGATTGCATATGAGCTGTCAAACTTCTTATTGAACAAGAAGAAGGGCAAGGAAGGGTACGCGGCAGTGAAGGCAGGTATAAGCAAAGCGTATGATCGCGTTGAGTGGAACTTCCTGGCTGCTATGTTGAGAAAGATGGGGTTTAGGAGACAATGGGTGGATCTAATTATGAAGTGTGTCACTTCTGTTACATATCAAATTAAGATAAATGGTGCACTAACAGAAAGATTCAGCCCATCTTGTGGGCTACGCCAAGGCGACCCGCTGTCACCATACCTCTTTGTTATCTGCGCGGAGGGGCTCTCGGCGTTGCTGCATGATGCTGAGTTATCAGGGAGGATTAGTGGGCAAACCAACAAGAAGCGGCTGCACTAAGGGACGTCCTTGATCTATATGAGAATTGCTCTGGCCAATGCGTTAATGTTGAAAAATCTGCCATTATGTTCAGTCCTAATACACGGGTAGAGGTGAGAAGCGAGGTTAGGAATACTTTGCTGATCCATAGTGAAGCCTGGAATGAGAAGTATCTTGGATTACCAGTGCATGTGGGTAAATCCAGAAGGAAGGCCTTTGCATACGTTAAGGGAGCGATTGCTGGACGTGTGTACGGCTGGGAGGAGAAGCTAATTGCAAAAGTCGGAAAGGAAACGTTAGTCAAGGCAGTAGCACAAGCCATCCCAACCTTCGCTATGTCGTGCTTTTACTTGACTAAAACTTTTTGTGAGGAGATTAGTTCCCTGATTGGTAAATACTGGTGGAGCCAACAAGATAAAGAGAACACGATCCACTGGATAGGGTGGGAGAAGCTCACCAAGTCCAAATCGCACGGAGGGCTAGGATTCCGGGATATGCACAGCTTTAACATCGCAATGCTGTCTAGGCAGATTTGGAGACTGATCCAGAATCCGGACTCCCTGTGCGCCAGGGTTCTTAAGGCTCGGTATTTCCCTCATTGTCACGTTCTGGAGGCGACACCAAAGGTTGGCATCTCCTATTCTTGGCGCAGCCTACTCCATGGTCTGAAGCTCGTACAGGAGGGGTACATTTGGCGCATCGGAGATGGCTTGTCCGTTAGAATTTGGACTGATCCCTGAATCCCACGTCCGTGGTCGCGGCGAGTCATTACACCCAGGCGAGGAAACTTGCTGGAGTATGTCAGCGATCTTATTGATCCGTGCTCAGGGGATGGGACGAACGTCTAGTGCGAGAAACTTTTTGGCCGGACGACGTACGACATATTTTGCAGATACCGTTGAGGGAAGGAGTGCAAGACTTCATAGCTTGGCAGTATGACAGCAAGGGTCTGCATTCGGTCAAGAGCGCATATAAGCTGCATGTTCAGCTGGGGAAACAGGAGAATCAGGGGGCGTGGGGTCTAGCACGTCTATGGCAGGAAATCTGAATAGCTGCAGTGATAATTCTTGGAAGCGTCTATGGAAACTGCCGTGCCCGAGGAACATCCAGATGTTTGCATGGAGATTAAAACACGAGTCCTTGGCGCTGCGTACTAACCTGTTAAAGAGAGGCATTCCAGTTGATGACACAAAGCGCTTGTTCTGTGGACGTGCTGACGAGGACGGGGCTCACCTGTTCATTAAGTGCAAATCAGTGAAAGTAGTCTGGAGAGATCTTGCTCTCGAACAAGAAAGAATGGAGTTGGAGAAAATTACGTCAGTGCACGCTATGCTAGATTATTTATGGGGGCTGAATGAGAAGAAGCGTTTGCTTATCCTAACCTTTTGGTGGCATTGGTGGAGCTGCAGAAACAAACTAAGGGAAGGGGAGCTTCCTATGGCGGCTACAGAGGTGGCTAGAAGAACTAGATGCAATGTCCTGGAGTACATGCAGATTTTTGCTCCCAGCACCAAGACCATATGCAGAGACCAATGGCGGGCACCAGTTGAGGACATGATAAAAATTAACCTCGATGGTTCACTTGTTCCGGGTGAGAATCATGCTGGTTGGGGAGTGGTCGCCAGGTCTACGGACGGCGCCATAGTCTGTGCTCGTGCTGGACGGCACGAAAATGTTCAGGATGCGTTTGCTGCTGAATCAATTGCAATGCATCAGGCTGTGTCGCTTGCTGCTGATTTTGGTATGCTAAGGGTGGCCTTTGAGACCGATTCTAAGTTGTTGCAGGAGGCGTTGGACCTCACTAAGGTGGACTCGTCCGCATCTGCGGCCACCATCGAAGACACGAAGTTTCAACTGAAGTTGTGCTTCTCAAAATATGATATTTCTCTTTGTCGTCGTACTGCTAATTCTGTAGCTCATGAACTGGCAAATTTGGGTCGTTTGTATTCCTCGAACCTCTATGTTGAGTGGGAGTCTGACATTCCAGCCCATGTGGCTGATTGTGCTTTGGGCAATTTGCCCCAGCACCGTTAAGTTATAAAAGCTATGCTTTGCTTTCAAAAAAAAAGTCTTAGGGGAAGGGCTAGGTGCAAAAAAGTTTAATCCCTCAAATTTTGAGGGATTACATTTTAGGGGAAGACTAGAGTTGCTCTAACATGGTACAAAACATTTCCAGCTCTGTTCCAACTTCTGTTTTATCATGAAAACAAGAGAACTTGTGCAAGCTCGGAAAAAAAATAGATAATAAATTTTACTTCGATTCAATCAGCAAATACACCAGCTAAATCAGCCCAGTATAATAAACACTTGATTTGAACTAAACAGGCTACTATTTTTCCACTTGTCAAGGTATCTTGATCTACACAGTAACATAACATGCAAACAAATTATAAGGATGTATCCAAATTATAAGGAAAATAGTGGAGCTAAGAAGATAACAGAGGAAATGCACTTGGAACACGTTTGGGTTTCCACCAGTCATATTACAAGGATAGGCCACATAAAAGTCAAGAAATTTTCTCTAGTTTTCATGAGCTTCAGGCTATAAAAATTAGTACTTCTGATGTCTGCCTAAGAGGGCTTAAGAAGACAAATTCAGCTGCTACTTATATACAATACCAAGAAAAGCAACAACACTTTTCCATGAGCTTCAGGCTTTCAGCCAATGGCTACACTGTGAGAATGCTGGAGCTGAGCTTCACTGACAATCCTTTGGAGCAAATATCACCCTCACGAAGAACTGGCCATACTCAAAGACTGAGTCATCAGGAGAAATAACAGCTCCGACATGTTCGTCTTGAAAAGTCCACTGGAACACTGAACCGTTCACTTCTAAAAAAACATGAAGTTCTTCATTTGCTTTCACTGCAACAATATGCTGGAATATTTTTTCGTGACCAAATAATTTGTCATCAAACAGCACAACTCCACGATGAGGATAGTCATCATATCCGGTGCTAAAAGCAGTGAACCTCACATGGTGAGGATGGTCCACCTTTGCATATACTTGTATTACAGCCTCGACACTTTCTGAAAGGACTTTGTATTTTAAGTCCAAATTGCAATTATCACCAGAAATTCGTGAATAAAACATGACATTAGCTTCAGCATGGACATCAATCTCAGCGTAGGCAGAAAGTAGTTGCTTGTCATCTGATTCATCCCCTTCCTTCTTTACCCAAAGATCAACTTCTACTAAAGCCTTATCCGATACATACATTCCTCGACAAGGGCTACAAAGTGGTACGACAAAAGAATCCTACAATTTAACAGCTTGTTAGAACTAATAAGCAATATCCACTTCCACATGCATTAGCAAGTATCAACACAACAAATTCAAAGATATACATGCTCATGTTCAAATTAACTAGTGAGTGATACTCACTCCATCTTGTTTACATTTGTTTGCATATGCAAGACATGCATGCGACTTTAATGCAATTGTGTTCTTTTTACCCTGATTTATCTTGTCAGTTGCTCAACATTATCACATATTAGACTACATCATCACTAGGGATCTCATAATCATTACCCTATGCCCCTCTACTATCTAGCTGATTGGGAGTTATAACCGTCTTAATAGCACATGCGTAATCAAAAGGCGACAAAGAAATAGAGTAGATGTCTATGTAAAGTATATATTAACAAGATGACCAGTTCTGTATGTTTGTGTTAAAAAAAGTACAATCAATAACAAATTTGGAGAATTGATCTCATGGGTTGAAGTGATCATCCATCTAAGGCCGCTTAACAACACAAAGAGCAGATCCTTTGAAGATGGAGAAGTAAATTAACCTGGCCTCACACAACTTTTAATAGATGCAAGCAATGAAGGAGACAAATCAAAGAACCAAACTAACATAAACATCAGTGTTGAACATCATTATTCAGCAGCCAACCATTTCGGAAACAAAAACAAGCATAATATCTTCGGGAGGAAATGAAGTCTTAATTACCTGCTTCTCAATTGTTACAGCATCATCCCTGGGACGGTTAAAGACATAGTTCCGTCGCCGGTCCAAGTAATCCCGAATGGCGAATATTCCGTACACACTAATGGAATACGAGGCTTCAAAGCTTGATAGACGCATGGAGAAAAATTGTAGCATATGACTTGGTTCACGATATCCAAGAGTTGATGGGGCTGCAATTATTAGTGAGAACAAAGCAAGTTGGTCACAGAGTACATAGATAGCACAACAGGAGATGAATTAATTACTAGTAATGAATGGCAGGCAAATGGCGCTTACTGGTAGAAGTGTCATGGGTCCTGTAAACACGGTGGTGGCAGGATTTGGCCCCAAGGATGCATAAAGCTGTTGCCTCAGGGAACACTTTCATGGGAGATGGGGGGAAAGGAGTCTCATCATCATCTCCCAGGGCCATAATCTCCTTGCACAGCTTTGAGTGTTCTACAATCCGCTGGAAGAACCAGTCTGCCCATCTGAGTTCTATGGCCTCTGCTTGGCTCTCGGGGTAGAGCTTTCCTGAAGAATTGATGTAGAACAGCTCAGCAGATAAATATATAGGAGTATTTTTGTTTCATCTGTTGAGAGAATCAGCAGCTACCTGGACAGTTTGTCTCGGCTAGTATCACTTGGCAATTGCGGCCGTCGTCTTCATAATCGCTGCTCTCCTGTGTGCTACCATCGCCTTCTTCCCCTCCTAGAGAATCAATCAATGTAAATCAAGGATCTATGGATACTTAACACATCTGTAGGGGGAATTGGCTACCTTGTTCATCGTCGTCATCACTGCCCTTCTCCCGTGCGCTCCAGGTGCTCCAGCAGTCATCGCTGTCCTCCTCCCGCGGGAACATGAGGTCCAAGGCACGCCTGGCGACTTCACATGGATCTGAATCTGCTGCTCGGTGACAATAGACAAATAAGTATTTGATCAACGAATAATTGAGTTGGCGGAAACAATATCAGTAAGAGGAATTCCAGTGAGGAAGAGTGGAGATGCACGATATACGCACAGGTGCTCATGCGCGCCGGCTGGTCATGGAGCTCGGCAACCTCCACCCCGTTCCGCCGGTCGCCTGGGTCTTCCGGGTAATCCCAGTCGGTGCAGGCGTCGGGGTGGTGGGCGCCATCATATGACAGGTTCCTCGATTCAAGGAAGACTTGCTCCTCCGTCGATGCCATCAACACGCTAGGGTTCCTTGGCGACGGCGGCGGCGGCGGCGGCGGCGGCGAGTTGGGTCGGGACAGGTTAGGGATTTCTGCTCGCGGTCGTGGGTGTGGGGAAATTGGGACGTTTTTTTTCTTTTTTCTTTCTTTCGAGGTAGTACATGAAAGGGCCCAAGGCCCGGCCCGGTTGCTCAATCAATCTGCTTATGGACACCTGATGAGTGAAATCAAGCATCACTTGACATTACTAGAGTTTACTCATGTGAAATTAGTCCGTGATCAAAATAGAATAGCTGACAATCTAGCTAATATTGGTTGTTTTGGAGGTAATACCGCTTGTTGGTTAGCATCTCCAACAGCAAGCCTAAAATTTGGATATCTCAAAACGGTTTTAAACTAGATGACCCCTCTCGCGTTGTTGCGAAAATCTGTTCCAATATATTTCTAGAGATTTCATTTTATGAAACATGAATATTGGAAATGAACTAAGACAAAAAAATGCATATCCTATATACTTAAGAAGTTCACCCCACTACTATATTTATCTCTACATGAAGTCTATCCACATCATCAAGTGGGCCATCTGTGCCACATGAGCAACTGTACAACATGCATAATGACACAGTGTGTTTGGTAAGCAACAAAACGTGAACCGTCCCCGCTTCCAACTTTCCATGTAGACCCATCTGCCATCGTCCACACAATTACTCCTCGTCGATTAGTTCTGCCGGCCTCTACGTCTTCTTCACCAAATCGTTTCTTTTTCATCTCCTCCACTATTTTCGGACGGATGGATCTATCATCTACTCCCTCCGTTCCGAATTACTTGTCTTAGATTTGTCTAGTTATAGAGGTATCTAGCACTAAAATGAGTCTAGATGCATCCATATCTAGACAAATCCAAGACAAGTAATTCGGAACGAAGGGAGTATGTTTTGCCTATGGCGCGTGCTACAAATCAGCCGGTTGATTTGTTGAGAAAGTAAACCGCCTTGACAGCCGTTGGATCAACCAGCGCTCAGCCGTCAGATCCCGCGACCAGATAACCACGTGCGACGCGCTTTGAGGCGACCGACCGTTGAAACGCAGTGTGTGTTTCAACGCAGCATATTCCCGCAGACAGACACCCACCTGATCCCCGCGAATCGCGCGGCGGCGGCGGCGACCGTGGCAAGGTCTGCCCATTATCCGCTGTCATTCTGCCGCCGCAGCACCGCCGGTAGCGAACCAGCCACCACCTCCCCCCTCCCTCCATCTACCCCCAACTCAAAGGGCGATTCTCTGCTTCAATCCAATGGCGCACATCGCTAGGGATATGTTCGCCTCCGCCTACAATCGAAGCTCCGGTGACTCTGTCTCATCCCGGTGGACGGATCCAACTTCGGCGACTCGTGTGCAACACAGGGAGCACCCACCCCCGGTGAGCATCTACCATAACCCGCCTTCCCAGATGCCACGACATCCACTTCTGCAGCAAATTGGGTAAGATCTGTTTGAAACCCTAACAATTTAGTTGCAGCAAATTTAGTTGTAACAATTTAGTTGTAAAAAATTGGGTAATTCTGAGCATTCAACATTGAGCTTGGATAAAACACCATAATCCAGGGGGTGTGTCTATGTACACTTGCTGAATTTGTACTGAAAAAAACAGAGTACTGTAGTTGACTTGAACCACATTTTCAGGGAATGTAGCATAAAAAACATTCTGTTGAAAAAATGGAGTTAAATATGTAGCACCCTTGTGTTTAAAAAAGTTGAAAAACATATGTTGCTTATGAATCACTAGTGCAGAACCGGGCAATAGCACCGGTTTGTAAGGCCCTTTAGTGTCGGTTCCATAACCGGTACTAAAGTGTGGGCACTAAAGGCCCCCCCCCTTTAGTACTGGTTCAACACGAACCGGTGCTAAAGAGAAACCACGTGGCACGAGCCAGCTCCGGGGGCCGGGAGCCTTTTAGTACCGGTTGGTAACACCAACCGGTACTAAATGTTTATGGGTTTTTGTTTTATTTTGTATGTTTCAATTAAATTTGTGTTATCAATTTAATTTAGGATTGTTTTACGTTATAATGAGTTGTAGTCGTCGTCGTCATCATCATCATCATCATCATCATCGCATATTAATAAATAAATAAACTCTAGCTAGCTAAAAATCATCGTAGTCGTCTAATTACCACTAAATAATCATCATAGTCATTACCGCTAGCTATCTAATCATCACCAACACTGGCTAGCTTAAAGAGGATACATTCACTTTGTAATAGAAGCAAAGATATCATCGAGTTCAACATAATCATCACCAGCATCGAAGTTCAGGACACAGACATGAGACACTAATTAAGAGCATGAACTAGTGCTGCTCCCTCTTAGGTAGAATAGCATAGAACATGTATAGCTCTCTTAATTCATCATACTGGAGCATGCAGATGAATCTGTCTCCTAATCTTGGGTTGCGCTTCTCCTTACTGCCCCTAGTACTTCTCTGCGATTGTTAACAATTTTGCTCCAATCTTTCACTATTAAGCATTCTTCGCTTTCAGAAATCCTGAATGCACTCATGTGCAATGTAGGATATCTTGGCCGTAAGCTAACCATTGACATGTCACCTTTAGTCTCGATCCACTGAGGCACAACTGTCATCGGAAGTCCCTGTTGAAGAACATCGTATAGTAATTAATATATTAAGCAATAAAAATTTAGTTTCAAAAATAATGTATGCAAAAGATGCACTAATTAAAGACAAATAGTTAAAATCTTACCATCTTTCGATTATAGATGTGACCGTAGTTCAATACGATCATCATTGGTCGCACGTTTTGAGTACTAACATTTCTAAGTTCAGGAATTTTTTTTGTCTTGACAGTATTAAGATCCTCAAGCCATGAAACATAATGACTTATCTCCTCGCAGTTTAGTTGAGCCCCGGGGCAGTAGTAGGTCCTGTCTACCAAGCGTCGGACATGTTTGCTTGAACCGAAATAAGCTGACAATACAAATTAGTTGTCAACTATTTTTGAATAAACTGTATCAAAGACATAAACATATGCATGCATGGTTGAGAAAAACTCACATAATGGTAGAACTGTAGGCGTTTGCACATCGACCTAGATGTCTATATTACCTTCAATATCATCTTCCGGACGAATATCAAAGGTGACAACCATACCAAGCTCAAATGCATAAGCTTTGCATAGTGCTTGCCAAGTTTTGCATTCAAAATGGGTGTATGTGTCTCCATTATATAATTTGACGTTGAAAGTATACCCATGCTCCGTCTTCGAGTAAACTCTCTTTACCTCCATATCATCTATAGCACTAAAACCTATCTTATCCAAGAAAAAAATTCTTGCATGGCAGGGGATGCGCTAGTAGAATAGTGAAAATTTAAAATTATAAGTTAAAGCAAATGAAGCATAGGTTTTGCATTCAAATAATAATTGACAAAGTGACTTACTGTATGAACTTTGAATGTCTCATCCAGCTTGATGCTGAAGCGCCTACCATCAACAAGGAAATTTCTGTCGCACAGGCCGCGCTGGTCTTCACAGTGTTCGCACATAATGAAATCTTTTTCGTCGTCAGATGACATTTTCTATGTTCATATAGGTGAAACATTAAACACCTATTACTATCTAACATTAATTAATATCTAACCAAATATATATTCATCTAATATTTGACATTAATATATCTAACTATATTCATCTCTAACAATTGACATTACTATATATTTAACTTTTCTATCTAATTCATCTAACATTCGACATTAATCTAACATTTATATAAACTCAATATATATATAAAATTAAATAATCAGAAAAACTCATTAACAAATAATATTTTAATTAGATCATCAAATCTCAGATACCTAAATTTTCTTACTAAAAATAAACTAGTTATATTAATTATTGAACTAGTTCAAATCTCATATACCAAAATAAACTAGTTATATTAATTATTAAACTAGTTCAAATCTCATATACCTAAATAAACTAGTTCAACAATTTTCTTACTAAAAATAAACTAGTTATATTAATTATTCAACTAGTTCAAATCTCATATACCTAAATAAACTAGTTCGATAATTTTCTTACTAAAAATAAACTAGTTATATTAATTATTCAACTAGTTCAAATCTCTAGTTCGACAATTTTCTATCTAGCTAATTCATCTAACATTCGACATTAATCAAAATTCGATCATCTAATTAACTTTTCTAAAAAACAGAAAATGAGTAAAAAATGTGTGTGTGTATGTGTGTGTGTGTAGTGTGTACGTATATATGTGTGTGTATGTGTGTATGTGTGCGGCCCCGTACGTCGCCGCCCCGTACGTACAAGCGGGGGCGCCGGTGTACGGGGCGGGGGCGGGGGCGTAAGTATGGTTGGGGGCGCCGCCGTACGGGCTGGGTGCGACGACGACGGACGGCAGCGCGGCGGGTATACGCGAGAGCGAGAGACGTACGGGACCGCGGCGGGACGACGACGGACGGCGGCGCGCGGCGTTCGGGGTGGCGGCGCGAGACGGCGACGACGACGGGCGGCGGCGGGGACAACAACGACGACGACGGGCGGCGGCGGGGACAACAACGACGACGACGGGCGGCGAGGATGGGTTCGAGCAGCGCGCGAGAGGTTGGAGACGAAATAACTGGGGAGATCTAACTGAATTTTCGTAAGTGTTGTATATATAGGAGACACCTTTAGTACCGGTTGGAGCCACCAACCGGTACTAAAGACCAACATTGGCCAGGCCAAGAGGCGGGAAGAGCAGGCCTTTAGTATCGGTTGGTGGTTCCAACCGGTACTAAAGGGTGGTCACCCCAAAGAGTGCGCGCTGCCACCCCAAAGTTTAGTCCCACCTCGCCGGGCGGAGGGCAGCCGCACTGGTTTATAAACCCAGCCGTGGCTACCTCTTCGAACTCCTCTATATAGCATGCTTGTGGGCCTAAACTGTGCGCGCTGTCCTGTGAGTCTGCTGGGCCTTTAAGGCCTGTAATTGCACGCCTGTGGCCAAGCAGGCCCACAGGGCAACGCCCAATTTTTTTTATAGTTTTTTTTTCTTTTCTGCTTTATTTTCTTCTATTTATTTCTGCGTAGTTTTTTGCATAGTTTTTTCTTTTCTGTTATATTTATTTTCTTTTATTTATTTGTGAGTAGTTTTATTCATCTAGTTTGCCAAAATTCAATATTTTCAGAGTTCATTTTGTAGTGATTTTCAATTTCACGGTCATTTTGTGAACGATTGAAAAATAGAAAATATAATTTTTTTCTTTTCTGCTTTATTTTTTCTTCTATTTATTTCTGAGTAGTTTTTTCTTTTCTGCTATATTTATTTTCTTCTATTTATTTCTGAGTAGTTTTTTTATATAGTTTTTTTTCTTTTCAGCTATAGTTTTTTTTTCTTTTTTGTTATTTTTTTCTTTTCTGCAAAACTTGATGGTCAAAGTCTGGAGTTATAACCAAAGTTTAAAAAAAAAGAAATGCCGACGTGCAATTAGTTTTTGCCATAACAGAAGAAGTCCGGAGTTGTAATAAGTTATTAAAAATAAAAAAGAGGTGCAATGCTCATTAATTTGCTTCAAGCCTTTCAGAATAGTGTAAACTGCACTGCGCGTAGCTCCGTACAATATACCATATTCCTGAAGGCTTGAAGCTAAGCAACGTGAGCATTGAGCCTCTTCTTCATCGTCTCTGCACTCAGGGCTTATAAACCGCTCCTAGTCCCTCTCTCTTGTCGAGGTGGGACTAAAAACAGCTTGCCATAACCTCATTAGTACCGGTTCGTGGTACGAACCGGCACTAAATGGTGATGGTGGGGCCATAGCCTGACCGCAGGTTGACACAACCTCTTTAGTACCGGTTCGTGGCATGAACCGGTACTAAAGATTCGCCACGAACCGGTGCTATTGATCGTCGCCACGAACCGGTGCTATTGTACACATTAGTGTCGGCTGAAATTCAAACCGGCACTATTGTACTTCACATTTGACCCTTTTTCTACTAGAGTGAACTTGAATTTACTGAGTCATATGAAACATACTTGCATCCCTGAGAAAAAATTGAATTCTCATGCTGAAGTCTTTTGTTCCTTTCCGCATTTACATGCTGTTGGTTGAACTATATTTGCATTCAAAAAAATTGTATTCGTGTCATGAAGCATAACTTGAACTTACGGATCAGTTCGTAACTTTTGTTTCACTGTTGATAGGCTCCCCACAGTAGTACAAGAGGTGAGGACAGCTACACCGAAAATCAATTTGCAGCCAACTTGGGGACAGCTTCAGCATGTGCAATGTCTGATGATGAAGAATATGATGAGATTTCATCTCAACCACTAGCACCATATGTTGGGATGGAGTTTGACTCTGTTGATGATGCTAAGTTGTTCTACAACGACTATGCATTCAAAATGGGCTTTGGCATACACACATCTGCTTCAAAGAACAGCCAAAAGAAGGGACCTGCGGTACTAATCAAGAGGGTGTTCCGGTGTGTCCATGCCGGGAAGCCAGAGAATAAGACCAATACTAGAAGTGCTTCAGAAGCAATCTCGACGGAACAACACTCATCAAGCAAAGAATCTTGGTTTGAAATGGATGTCACAAACAAGCGTCAGAAAAATAGATTGGCCCATCATGTTTGCAAAGCACACTTGATAGTTGGGCTGCAGGGCAATAAATGGGTTGTTTCATATTTTGTTGAAGAGCATACCCACCCTCTGATGCCACAGCCAGAGCGTGTACGGTTCTACCGCTCACACCGCAACATTCCGCAAGAGGATTTGGACCTCATATTGACAATGCATGATGTGAACTTCTCCACATCATCGTGCATGGGAATGCTTGGGAGGGTCCGTGGTGGAGACTGGAGGATACTGCCATATGTCAAGAGGGATGTTACAAATTTTCATTCCAAGCTGCGGCATACCATAAATCTCCAGGACATGGACATGACAGTTGCATACTTTGAAAGGCGGCAAGATGAGAATCCAGAATTCTACTATGCAAAAACAGTTGATGAGGAAACAAACTCTGTCACTGGACTATTTTGGGTTGATGGGAGGACAAGGGCATTGTACCCTAAGTACAGAGATTGTGTTTTCTTTGACACCACCTTTTGCACAAATAGGTAGAATATGCCATTTGCTCCAATTGTTGGTGTCAACAACCATTTACAAACAATTTTGTTGGGGTGTGCTTTGCTTCTGAATGAACAAATTGAAACCTTCAAGTGGGTTTTCCAGAACTTTCTGATTACGATGAACAATGTACATCCATTGAACATCATGACAGATCAAGACAATGCAATGGAAACAACCATTTCTGAAGCCTTACCAAATACAGTGCATAGGTGTTGCAAATGGCATGTCCAGAGGAAAGCGAGAGAGAAGTTGGGCAGAATACTGAGCAGGGATGGAGTTTTTGAGCAAGCTTTCTACACATGCATCAACGATCCGGAAACAGTTGATGAGTTTGAGGAGAATTGGCAGCACATGATACATTGCTTTGAATTGGAAGATAATAGACACCTTTGCAACATGTGGCGAACCCGGCATACCTGGGCTCCAGCATACTTCCGAAAATGCTTCTTCCCATTCACAAGCACTATAGGGAGGTCGGAGGGCCTCAACTCTTACTTCAAGACATTCATCAATCCTCAAGAGTCGGTTTGGAAATTTGTGCAGCAGTATGAGGTGCTCCCAGAGACGATGCTAGACCGTGAGGACAACCAAGCTTTCATTGGTGAAGCAACAACAACACCTCTTTACTCGAGATACAACATTGAGCGTCAAGCGGTCAACTTCTACACCCGGGCTGTTTTTGGCAAGTTTCAATCAGAAGTGATTGCATCAACGGGATATGTAATCAACCAGGTCCCTGTGCTTCACAATGAAAGCATTAACTTTGAGCTTTTCTCAAATTACTATGAGGATCCAAAAATATTCAAAGTAAATGTTGAGATGTCAAATGAGAAGTTTGAGTGCAGCTGCAGCTGTTTTGAGATGAATGGGATTATATGTGCACACATCATTAGGGTGATGACTCATCTAAATGTGCAAACTATCCCGCAACGCTATTTGCTACAGAGGTGGTCTGAAAAAGCAACAACACCAACAGGCTGCCAACTTCTGGATTTTGGACTCCCATCGAACAACACCCTCAAGTACAACTCACTTTGCAGGAAACTTACTTGGTTGGCCTCACAAGCTCGCGGCAATGAATTTGCATACAACCTGCTAAATGATGCAGCTAATCAGCTTGAGCCTGTTATAGCTGCAGCAAGAAGAGGGGAACTACCAGAGCAGCGGGAGGTGCATCAACGGCAAATGCCCCAGCAACAAGCAGAAACTCACAGGGTGCCAAGTCAGCAACAACAAAAATCCAATCCAACAAAACAACAAAGCCGAGGGGCCAATCCACCTTCGCAACATGAACAAACCGTTGATCCGTGTGCTGCACAACAGGGTGCCATGCTTCAAAACCCAACACGTGTTCCAAAAAAAGGGCGACCCACTGAAAAAGAAAGGAGGAGGAAGACTCTGCTTGAGCAACGAGAAGATGCACACAAGAAGAAGGCTAGACAAGAGGAGAAGAAAGAAGAAAAGAAGAAGGAAGCCAAACCAAGGGCAAAGCCTAGAACGAAGAAGAAGATGCTTTGCAAGTATTGCGATGAAGATGGCCATGCCATACAAGAATGCAAGTACCTGAAAGCTGTGATGTCTATCAAAAAATGCCGATATTGCAATGAAGATGGCCATGATGTTCAGGAATGCTCCTATCTAAAAGCTGCAATGTTGAGAGATCAAGATGTGGCTAAAGCAATAGAGCTTAGGTTGTGATGTAGAAAAAGAATTCCTTGCATTGTGACCCTACAAAAATGTTGTTTGCGATTGGAGGGAAAAGTAATACTTTGAGATCTGTAGCCAAAATTGCTGTATAGCCATTGTAATGCAAACAAAAAATGTTAGCTACTACAACATCTGAAGCTTTCTTGTGTGTCTTGAATATATTGGTGTTGACACTGACCATCACAACTTTACTGGAGAGTAACTTTAGTATTTTAAAAACAAAGTAATTTTTTTAAAAAGTTGCTTCAATTCATAATTAGTTGCACTTACTTTGCATTCGATTTCGTTTTGCTTCTAGTGCGCGCCCATAGTAAAAACTTCCCTAGTAAAAAAATCAGACATTTGTGTCTTCACCAATTCTAGCATGTTGATGATGATGATACTTTTCATCAATTTTAGCATGTTGAAAAAATGGAGTGTAACAACATGAAGGATGAAACTTCTCCAGTCATGATACTACCTAATGCATCCATTGATAAAAAAAGAAAAAGCAAGGTGGAGAAATAAAACATGACAATTGATACAATTGTGTATCCACCAATGCTATTTGCACGAAAACACACAACATACAAAAAACTCAGAAACACATTTCACACGGCGCGGGGTGTTGCAAAATGAAATCTATTTGCATGCATGAAAACATCAGCTCCTTGCAGTATATGAAAAAGGCATCAAAAGTTACAGTGCCAACCTTACTTCAAAAACATCATCTCCTTATAGTGTATGAAACACATCGAGTTACAGTGCCAGTCTTGCTACAAGAACATTTCATCTAGGGTGTTTCGCTAAAGAAAAGCGCACTAAGGACTTGAAAAAAACATAAACTACTGGCCACTACGAGCACACAACTCCAGCTCTGCCAAAACACCTCGCTAATGTTGCGTTCTCAAGAACGCCCCCCTTTTTGAAGCATCATCTTCTTCAGCTCCACAGCAGGATCCAGCTTGTTCTCAGGGTGCCTCAACAGGTCTGATGCAATCCTCATCCGAAGCTTTGGGATGTATTCCTGATAAAAAAGAAACGAACAGAGGGTCAAAATGATGTCACCAACAAAAAAATCCAACTAATGGAATGGACGTGCATTTTCATTCACATAGCAGCTCACCTGGTTAAATGATGCCATAACCACACCGTCGAAGTTCTCCAAGTATAGAATAGCAAAAAACCCGCAATCATAACTAGAGAAAAAAAGAAACACAAATGAAACAATTGTTTGAGTATATTGTTTGTGCAACATAAATCAAAAACTTTAAGATGCGAAAGAATGAAGAAAATGTTTCCTTACTAAGTTAATTGTTGTGGATGGATTGGAATGAACTCCTCAAAAGAGTCAAGATCATGTTTGAATGATGGTTCACTCCTTGCCACTCTCTTTAGATTGGTGATCTGATTTAAAATGATAACATGACACAAAGTGTGAAACGCAAAGTCTTCGAGGGGGTGGGGGCACATAGTATAGAAGAAAAACATGAGCATATAAATACCATATTGTTGGTTGCCTTGTGTAGCAGTTGCACATCTTTGCTATTCTTAATTGGGTCAAAAATGTTGAATTGCTTCATGGACAAGTTTGCAACAACTACAGCCCAATGCCTCTTCTGGACAATTGTAAAGAAAAGCTGCAAAAAATGGAACAAGTGAGGTGACAAAAGCTGCGACAAAAACATATAAATAAACAGAGAAAAAGAAGAAGCATACTAGATCACAACTTGATATGTTGCTGCTCTCGCAAGCCGTCCTAAACTCTCTTTCACAAAGTTTAGGATCAACTACTTCGGGCTCAGTAGCCAGTTGTGCCTGAAAAGAAACCAGAAACAAAGACGGGAAAGCCGTAAATGATGTTGCAAAGAAAAAAATAGTGGAAAAAAATGTAAGATGCTATAGAATGTGTCCACTAACACTCATGAAAACTGAGAATGCAAACTTCTTTGGCTTCTTAGTGCTGGCAAGTTGCTCCATGTTGAAAGTTTTGAGATAGGGAGTCATGACCTCATTGTCGATCTCAGTCCGTGACTTTAGCGAGGCATGGAAATTTTGCAGAGAGGTGTGGAAGCCATCTATTTCAATGAAAGCAGGTCTGCATATTCAAAAAAGCATAAGAGGGGATGCATTAGCAATACTGTCAAAATCGAGAGAGAGGCTTTCACATCAAAACAAAAAAGTTTCAATCAAAAAAACATAAACAACTATGGGATCTCATGAGGATATGAAAAAAAGAAAGAAGTCAAAACACTCACAGAGCTTCGCCTTCCTTTGGTTTCCTTAACTTGTATCTGCTCATAACATACTGCTGATGCAAAGCATCCCCGGTAGCATCAATCTTGATCTTCTTCATCTTCGGAACCCCGCTAGGTGACTCAGCTGCCCTTTTCTTCTTCTTGACAGCCTTCTTTGTAGCACAACTTGGACAACTACTGGAATCAACATTGGGTGTTGCACCTCCAGAGAGAGTTGAATTACCTTGCATCGAGACAAGTAAGAAAAAGAGAAAAAGTTAGATACTAGATATAAAGCTTGCAACAGAAGAAACAAGAAAAAAGGGAGAAAAAGAAACAAAGAAAAAAATGCAGCATGTAAAACACACCTAAAGACCCAACACGTAATGGAACTCTGGTGGCAACTGGAGATGCATCAAAGATTGGCTGGTTAGTCTCATTTGTTGTGCAAACTTTTGGATCAGTGCCAAACAGAGAAGCATAGATGTCTGCTGCAACTGGATGTACAATGTGATTCACATTAACCCTAGCTGCTTCTGGCGTGTTGTCAAATGTAGGCCCCGCTAAACCCGGGTGCAACACAGCAGAGGGAGTGACAACTGCCTCTGGGCTCTTTGAAGGTCTAGGTGGCACTTCGTGATGAAACCACTCATAGTCTTGTGCTTTTCATCTCCACTTCATACATATTCTTGTGCTTTTCGTATACCTGTTGCATATTCTCCGGGATCTGCTCCAAAGCATGAAACACATGAGGGCCTGGGAAAAATAATGAAAAAGAAATGGAAAAAATGAAACACAAAAATGTGATGATGATTGGGAAATGTGCACCTCCAAGTCTGCAATTGAAGGCAGTGGATGCAGCCACTCATCCAGTGAGCCACATACATCACCACCTGACTCATTATCAGTAATGTTGTGAGATCTTGCTGCATCGGGAGGAGGAGCTGTTGACCCATGCTGTTGCTTCTGACAATCAACATTGATGCAGGGGCCCTCTGATGCATATGGAGTGTTTGACAAAAGACGTATTTGCAAACAACCAAGAAAAATTGAATCATGGAAAAAAGCGGTCGTCTAACATCAAGATAAAAATTGTGACCACACATAGATAGATGTTGTCTTACGTTGCGTTTCCCAAATTCAACCTTGTGGAGGGAAAGCTTGTTTCTATCAAGTTCTGCAGCAATTTTGAAGTCGTCAGTGCTGACAAAGCATGCCCTAGGAAGCCCCAGATTGAACGTGTGCACACCAGCCAAAATCCTAGGGATGTCCAAGAAATCCATGTATATTACCTGCATTATTGAGAAGCACAAGAATCAATTACTTCTTGTATACATAGCCTGATGCAAAAGTGAGATATGGGAAACACACCAAAACATAAGGAACTTTCATAACAAAAAAGCATTGAAGAAAAATGGGCATACCGCGAACATTGGTAGACACCCTCCAATCTAGAACCCAAATAGTCCATTCTCCCTCTTTTGTTGGTACCTTTTCACCTCCCTCATGGCAATGCTGAGGACATGCTCATCCCAAGCAAACTCGTTGAGCTGATCCATATCCACCAGACTAGGGAGATAGTCTATAGGTATCATATTCCCAGTGCCGGGGGTTAGCACAAGCCCGAGTGACAGTAAAACCCAAGACCTCTGTATGGTAACAATATCATTGTTGCTTTCCTCACAAAGCACGCTGATGCAACGGCTGATTGGAGCCCTGCTCCCAGAACGATAAACATTGCGCAGCTCGTGCGGCTCGTTCCTCTTAAGCACCTCCACTGGTCTGCTCCCGCATGGAATGTTGAAAATTTTGTGCACCATGTCTCTTGTAAACAGTATAGTCTTCGATTTATGCTTGAAAAAACAGAAAACATAAATGCAAACAGTGTGTTATAGATTCGTCAAAAATGCAAAAATGCAACAATAAAAAAATGGCTATGATGCACTAAAATAAAATGCAAAGGAGCCATAAAAAAGCTTTGCTCCACTATTATACAATCTCAGTGATAGAAAAAAGCAACGGACCTAAAAAAACACTACTCAAAAACTATGGTGTTGCACTGAAGATGAAAAAAGTCTAAAAATGACTGAAAATTATATGCCACAATTTGCTAGCTCAAATAATTTAGGCTATGAAGTTGCTGCAATGAATCTCATCTAAAAATTACATTACTGGCCAAATAGAAAAAAAAACATGAAAACAAACACAAAAGTTTACCTGAATATGCTCTGTTCAGGATCGATTTTCCTGATCAACCAATCCATGAAATCACTTGGTACAGAAAAAGATCCTATATTCAGCAGCGACCCAAAACACCCCCCGTTTATCACTGCCCACTTATCAGCATGATCTTTCAATAGCAATTTCCCAATCGAATGTAACCGAGACGCAGAAAATCGTGAAGCGAAGGACCCATCAGTAGGTGCCTTGTCATCCATTGCAGCATCGCTACAAAAAATGAAAAAAGATTAGATAACTAAATTTATTATGACACATTTGAAAACAAACATGCACAGCACTGCACACATGAAAATGTCTGAAAAATCTATAACCTATCATTTCTTATCATGGAAGCATCTTCTAAAAACATGCTTGGCATAACAAAAATACCGTTCCTTCTACTATCGTAACCCATGATTGATCAAAAAAAAAAATCTCTGAACCATGATCTAAAATGTTGACATGAAAAACACAAGTTTCTAAATCAGCTATTGTCTCTGCATGAAGAAAAAAATTGAAAAGCCTAAATTACTATGGTCTATGATGTTGCTACATTGAATCATAGTAAAAAAAGTCAATTCCATTCTAACATGACAGCATCACCACGCCCCAACCCACCCCATCATCTCCATTTGGTTGCCCATAGGGAGTGGAAATCCATCCCACACAAACTCCATCAGCTCAACCCTGCTGATTGTTTTCCTATGAAAGCACAACCCCCTACTGATGCAAGCAACGCCCCGGGTGCAAGCAATGCCTTGATGCAATGTATCAAGGAGCCCCGAAAACTCCACCAAACCAAGCAGATCCGGGCGGGCCTCAAATCGCACACCTCCTGCCACTCCCCTGCCCTACACCAGATCCAGTGACCCATGAACCTAGGCAAACCTATCAACCACCACCCCACCTCAAAACTAGATCCACACCTCTCATCCCTCCTACGAACCCTAGCGCAACACTATGCAGCAGAAATGGAGGGAGCTTTGATTGCTTACTTCGCCGGAGGAACGACGTCGTTCATCGATTGCTTACTTCCAGCAACCTTCGGCGCCGCCGCCTGCCCACCGCGCACCCTGGAAGATCGTCGCATCAACGCTCTGTGTGTCGTCGCGGAGGAGAAGGAAAGGGGAGAAGGTCGTCGCGGAGGAGAAGGAAAGGGGAGAAGGTAGAGACAGACCGGGATGCTGCAATTATTGCCCCTTGGAGACACAGGTGCCAGCCAGGTGCGACCTGGTCCGCTCGTAACCCACGCGCAACCAGAAACGTCCGATCTGTCCCGATCGGACGGCGCGCGAGGCGGTTTCCTTTCGCCAGAAATCATCCGGTTGAAGTTAAACGTCTTCCTTTGCCTATTCATCCTGTCCCTGATAACCCTCCTTTTAAGCCATGGGTTCGTTCCCGTCACCTACACCAAAGCTGAATCGATCAATTGCTTGATGGCAGGAAACACTCACATTGGAGGAAGAGTGGCTTTCAGAGGAAGGGCCTGCATCGTCTCAGCTGGTGTGTGCCAAGGTGAGGAGCCACCATGACGGTCGATCCCCCAACCTCCCCTAACCCTCCCCGATGTGTGGCTCCCTGAGTTCCATGCTTTGTGCTGCGCTGACGGCAGAGATGAGGTCGTTAATGTCTGGTTGCATGGTGCAGAGGCTGCCACGGGACTCCACGGTATGGTCGCCGGCGTTCTGCACCTTCCACCGTTGTCTCCTGTAGGTGTATAGCTCCCTTCCTCTGGCCGCCCATGTCCCTGCTACAGCCGGTGGACCTCCACATATCGGAGGACGACGAGGGCACCGACGACCATGGTCAGTCCCACGACTCCAGGCATGTGGAGCTCAACATGGAGGGACTCGTCGTGGCCTGAGTATCGCTCTGGGCACGGCTGCCCACCGCCCCACACGTCAACTGCTCCAACGCCCACCAAGTGTTTGGTGTATTGTCGGCATGGGCGGATGGCTGTAGGTAAAAACAAAATTCAGTTCAGTCTAGAAATCGTATTGCTATACCCTTAATTTTGTGTTCTTCCATAAGATTAGATTTGAATTTACCAACAACAAATCGAATGTATTGAATCTAAAGAACGATGCCAAAATGAATGACTTACATGAGTTTGTAAGACATCTCCTGCGAGTCTGGGACTGTTTGAACAATTTGTACTGCAGGTATAAACACTCAAGGTGGTGGATGGCTTCATGTTGTAATCTGTTATGTTCACTCCTTCCTAAATTAATTTTTTTAGGAACCTTATCAGTTGTACAATCTCTTGGTGTTGCTCCTGGGTCCAATATATATCTGCTTGCTTAGCCAACTCATACTCTCCAAAGTTAGGCCATAAGAGACGAATATTTCCTTTACTCACATTCAACTGGTGTATACCTCGGTGTGTTAGTTCATTTCCAAATTAATTTGTAAAATAAGATTTTTAGTTACACTTAGAAAACCTCTTGGTCTTCTCCTTGGTCCAATATTTATATTCTTGCTTAACAAAACTACGCCATATGATTAATTCAACATAAATAAGTGATATTCTACTTTTTTGACGGCTGGAAGAAGTTCAGTTTGTCATATCATGTGAAAATGAGTTTATTTACCTACACTATTGCTTTTATTTGTCAGTTAACAAAGATATTTGTGAAACGGTAAATTAGTCAGCATAGTTTAGCTTGCTGAGAACCCGGATGGGGAGACTCAGAAGGTTCATTTCATTCATTTGCCACTCTGAAATGTTGTGCTCATTAGATGGTTCTGCTTTGTAGAAATCAGAAGAAGTACTAGTCAAAGTGTTTCCTTCTCTAATACCGCGTTTCCTTCTCTAATACCGTGTTTCGAGGTATGGAATGTGGTGACCGCAGTGGTGCTGATGCATGCTTGCGACAAGACCGGCACACTGGAACAACTCAACTCCTTATATGGCTTCCCAACCTCCGTCGTGCCCGTGTGAAGCCTACAGCCTCCCATGGATCAGGTGAAGCTGTTGGAGATCATGGTGTAGGTTCAAGAGGGACCTCATGGATGAAGGACGGGGTCACCCAGTGCCTCCATGCAAGATACACTCTGCTGCCGTGCTGCCGATGTTGCGTCAAGGGCGCCGAGGAATTTGCGTGTGAGCAGGTAGCTAACCACTTAATCCATGATTACATCTCCTAATTAGCCTCGCCATGTCGTTTCGTTTGAGTTCTTGCATCTCTGACTCTGTTCCTACAAGTGGTGATGGGCAGGACGAATTTGTAATCCCCTTTGCCTGCTGGTACCTACCGCATGGCATTATGCTGGCATTTTGGATTCAGCCTGCCCCATTTCAACCCTCTCAATGTATTAAGTTTCTCATTTCCTCCATGTCTCCATCCTGCTCTAACATCTTGGTTCACCGTGAGGTCATCATATAGGATAGCTGACTATCTACTGCTATGCATTTTGTAATTATGTTCTGATGAGTGAATGTTTGTAATACTTTCCATGTCACACAACATGCTTATTACTGGTCTTTTAAATTGTTGGCAAAAGGTGCTATCTGATTTCCTATATCAGAACAACAACGCTTACATTTTTATGCTACATGGATATTGGAAACTGTAGGAAATCTTCATACTGAAAATAAATAGGACAACAGCTCGCTGCTCACTTTAATCTCATTTCATATTACCATATCTCCGTAATTTCTTTTCAGTGGTTACGACATGGCTACGAGAATTTTAACAGGTGAATAAATGCCTCTTTTGAGGTCACTACAAGCGAACTAAATGTACTAGAACCATTTCAGTGGTTTTACAATGCTATGAATATTGAGGAGAATTCCATGATAATGCTAAGCCTTTGTAAGTTTGCACAAAATTGTATTCATTAAAGATAAATATTAATATTTCATTGAATCTTTAATAGCCATCTTTATTTTCATTCGATCACATTGTTCATTGAAGCTAAGGCAAAAAGTCCCGCAGCAACGCGCGGGGTATCATCTAGTTATATATAGTATTTGATTGTTGTAGTTAAAAAATGCATATCAACACCTCAAAGGTAGCTGGCCTTGCGTGGCGCCCAAGGATTTGGTTACTGGATGGAAAATTTGCTTAAAGTTGGTTAGTCTCTTATCTCACCACCCACTATAAACACATTTATCAAAAGTTTCAAATATAAACGGTTGTATATTGTTAAATGGCCATGGCAACTCCCACAGAACAAGAAACTAGTCGTGGCCGTTGTGGTAACAGGTGAAGATCTCTATAGTACTGCATGGTGGTTGGTGCTATAGTGTCGATGAAATGTGGGTGCAGAGATCCACACAACAACGGGTGTACTGCATGGTGCACTTTTGCAGAGGATGCCCGAACCCCGTGGTAAGTACGGGCCATCCATCACAATTGGTCACGGGTTTGACTACCCAATCTGCACCTTTTGTATGATAAAATTATGACATCGTGTGTGTGTGTGTGGGGGGGGGGGGGGGGGGGGGGGCGGGGGGGGGGGGGGGACCCCGACATCGCATTGTGGAGGCAGCGGGAAGATGGTGCTCTGCTCGGAGTCCGTCCCCACATTATCTATTCTACACATATGCTAGCTTGGCCGTCAAAATGGATAGAATTCCTGATTTGACCCTTCCGAATAAATAGCGCAGGTATTCAAAATTCTTCCATTTTCAAAATTTCAGGGATTCAAGAATTAATGCCAACATTTTATCGAACTGTTGATAAATTTATGTTTCTCCTGATTTCTGACACTCAATATTTTACATTTGTAAGGAAAGGTCATGTCGTTTCACCCCGTCAAATATCATGTTGTCAAATGTTGTCTACAAGAACCATTGTTTGGTTTTTAGGTACTAATTAATGTAGTACTCCCTGTGGTCATTTTTACTCCGCGTATTAGATTTGTGCCTAGTCAAACACAACAAAGTTTGACCAAATTTACATTATAAAATATTAACATCTACAATACAAAAAATATATATATATAATATGAAACTATATTTCATAATGAATCTAACAATATTGATTTGGTATCATAGTTTTAAATAGCCAGCTATAGCCTCGCTATAGCCTTTTCAGCAGGGTGCCGCTAAATGGTCGCCTTCACAAATAGCCAGCTATAACTGATTTGGAGGCCTGCCGCTATTTTCCATAGCCCGCTATTTAAAACATTGTTTGGTATTGTAAATGTTGATACTTTTTTCTATAAGTTTGGTCAAATTAGAGATACTCTGACTTCAGACAAAACTTATATGCAGACTAAAAAGGACCGGACGGAGTAGCTCTAGCAAGGAGCAGACTAAAAAGGACTGGACGGAGTAGCTCTAGCAAGGAGGCCAAATATCGATCAATAGTTTTTGACACTTTTTTCTACTATAAGGTATATTTTTACATGGATTACATGTCTCCTAGTCGTCATTAGGCATCCCATACCACACCTTCATCCTCCACTCCAACGCCGTCACCCCCCGTGCCGTTGCTGCCCTCACCAGGCGAATTGGAGAGGCAGTGATGGATAACTGCAAGCAAGAACAATTGACGAAGTTGTGTTATGCTAGAGTGAGTGCATGTAGGAGCTGAATGAGGCGGACGCTATCAGAGGAGAGAACCTTGTCTACAAGTCGGAAGTTCGGATGTGCAAAAGAGATGCCAAGAGAAAACTGAGGAATGCAGCAGACGTCATCTTCTCGAAGGCCACCTCTGAAGAGTGCGCTCGGATGCTGACTCGGAGTAGACCAAAACTTGTCCTACAACGGGCATTGCACAATGTATAATCCCTGATTCCGATTCAGAGAGCCTGATGGTGATGTGTCATGGGGACAATGCCTCTGAGAATGCCCCCATCACCACCTGATTTCGATCCATCTTCAGCGGCTGCCTTGCCATACACTTGAACAAGTACCTAATGCTGACCGAGCTAAGTTTTAATTTGCTAAGTTAGAAATGTAGATGATGAATATCATAAATTAGAACCATAGATGGTGATTTTCCTCTCTCTAGGCAGTAGCTTAAACTACTACGTGTCCCACACCAGGATAGCTAGGGTTTAGGTGTGCGTACAATCATTAATTTTTTTTCCTTTCTAAGATTTTTTTCTAGTCACACCCATAGGTTTCAAGCTTTGGGAGACCGCAGGTTTGTTGTAGGTAGCATGAGCGAGTGGCGGATGTCAGATAATGACGAACTTGTTCATGATGGTGGTACTAGAAATTAATCCTAAGGATGGTACCATGAAATCATTAACCTACATCTTAGGATGCTCAACACCACTGTTATTTGGAACAAAATCACTATGTTCATTTATTGTTTTCATATAAAAAGTAAAGTTAGGTGCGTGCAAAATCTTACTGCACAAACATATAAATGCAAAATTAATTCACATTCATACATTTAGGTGCAACAAGTTTTTGTAGGGCTCATACGAAAGAACAAAATGCGCTCGGGGAATCAACTCCTATTAATGGATTAAGGTCTTATAGTTAGGGAATTGAAATATATTGCTCTCCGCCCTACCCTCAAGATCCAAAGCAGCCAAATGCTATCATTGTTTCTCGTAGAGGCACATGAAGAAAAGAGAGAAAAGTCAAGTGTCGATTCTCCTTCATTGGTGGCAATGAGAGGGATCGGAAACAAGATAGACTCTTTATGTCAATTGGGTGAACGAAAAGAGTTGTTCTTGCAGAGTATTCTGCCACATAACTTCATGCCAAGAATGATAGTGTCGAGTACCAGACAAATCAGGCCAAAAAATTGTAGCTTCACAGGTTTGGGGGCAAGGGTTTCTTTGAACCACTAGTAACTGAAGCATTTGAACTTCGTTGGTGCCAACTGTACTTGAAGAAATAGCTTCTGGATGCATTGGATCTTTTTGCATGTATCTTTGACATTAGCCTTTCTAGTTCAGTTGTCGAGACCTGATATTCTTGTAATTTGCCTCTGATGAAAGGGTTGGGTCAGCTTACAGTTGCTTCGTTAGTTTTTCCTATGATGCCATGCTTATAAAACCTCTTCCAATGCATATGTGCTTAGATAAGGTGCTAAACACATTAAAAAGTTTAGAAACTAATGCCCCAATGCATAGGTTCTTAACTTGTTGTAGTTAAGATTCTTTTATGTAATGATTTAGCAACTAAACTCCTCCATGCATTGGTGGGCTTATTTCATTTAAGTGATGTTTCTAGGTTCCTTCGCTTGGCATTGTTTCTTCTTGGGGTCACCAAATTCATCTCTCTCCTCTTAGTTACCATACCACATCATTATTTTCGCCTAGATGATAGCGTTAGCACTTGTACAAGGTGGAACATTGGGAGGGGTCTAATGTATATACACATCATCCAGGGTCGTCATCCTGTTTCCATCCCATTCAACATGATAATCAACATGCAACTTTGCAAATTAAAATCCCTCAACATAAAGAACGATTTTGGTGAAAAAATGTGATTCTATCACGAGAACCATTTATCCTATGATTGCTGGTTTGCTATCCGTATGGTCCATCATTGAGGTGGTGTCTAATCATATCCACCTCACAACATCGAAATATGTTGGATTACTGGGTGTGTGGTATTGGTGCAACACTAATTATGGTCTCAAATCCTTGTTAGGACGGGTGAACTTCGTTGGTCGTGAGGGCTATAAGATAGTCTTCAGCTGAATGCATGCTTGGTCTTGGCTTAAGTGTTTGGAAGGCCTACATATGGTTATGGCAGCATGCACACAAAGGGGAATCGGTGCCTGGGGAGTTTCTTTAGATCGGCACTCCACAACCCTAGTTTTCTTTTGTTGGCGGTGTTGGGGCTATTATTCCTGACACATCTTTAATGTACATACGTGTAGGATTAACGCATATCTGTAAACTTAGCTGCGGCATATTTTTTAGGTGTGATATGGAAGAGCAAAATGCTTTCAATGAATTAACTCCTATTAATGTCTCCTGGCTGGCACACCGAAATATATTGCTCTCCGGAGCATCCGAAACAGTCAACATAGATCTTTTGTTGAGACTAGTAGCACGGTAACTCCGACTGAAGTACATGAGAAAGAGAGAGAGGAATAAGTGTGGGTCTTGATAATTTGCTGATGGGAATGAGAGGAATCAGAAACAAGATGGGCTCATCACGTCTGTGTGCGTGATAAAATTTGTAGTCAAGCCGATTATTGGGCCTGTTTGGATGGAGGCCATAGATGCAGCTCAGCAATCTCAACCTCAGGCTTAACAAATCCAACGACTGAGATTCTTGCCTGGGTAAGGCAGCCTTTTCAGGAAGCTAACCAAATAGACCATTTATCCCAGAACTGCGTGCCACAAACAAAGGGCTTGGGCTGGAGTACCAGTCACATCTAGAGGATCCGGAGAGAGCTGTACGACGGCCGAGGGCGATATCTGTTCTTGGGCGGTGGTGCCGAACTGCCGCGGTGCGTGTGAGGAAACTTCGGTCCACAAATGCAGTCTTTCTGTTCTACTTGGCATGGACAAACTCGGCCTTCGTTTTTGATATCTAGTGCCACTATCTGTAGAAGTGGCTGATTTGGTTAAAACACACCATTGCACGCTGTAACCATCTGACCAAATTGGCTGCACACTTTGCGCCAATAACTTGGGAAGTGATCCGCGTGTTTATGTCATCAATTAAGACCAAAACCGATCCGAAGGAAAAAATGGTTGCCATGTCAGCGTACCTTAAATTGCAGGCGCTTGGATTACTGTATAAAAGGTGTTTTCTTGCAAACTGGTTGTCATCACAATGAGGCATTTAAGGTTGCCCGTAATGGAAGAATCATAGCTATTATTATGCATGTCATCTACTAGTAATAGACAATTTTGACAAGGTGGCTTAGAATTAAATGAAGAAAAAGAGGTTTGAGTATCATATCAACATACTGTATCATAATAAATATTGTATTACTATATGCCTTGCATGACAATAAATAACGTGGAAAATGCATAGGAGCTCCTGGGTGCTCCACCCCCTGTATGAATATCAAATTCAAAAATACCAAATTAAGAAAAAAGAATCTTGAGATATCAAACCCGGGTGCCCAATCTACTCCCGTATAAAGTTTCGGGAAAAAATACCAAGAAATGTATCCATGACGAAGAAAATACAGTCCGACCTACACCCAAACAGTTTTTTCGTACATAGTATTTTTTGTCTTCTTACCAAGAGTACCACGAATGTCATTTTTTCACGGAAATTCACACGGGAGTAGATTAGGCACTCAGGTTTGATATCCCAAAATCCCAGTTTTTTTGTGAATTTTTCTAATATTTTTTTGAATTTAATGATCCTATAGGGGATGGAGTACCTAGGAGTCAAAAATCCGCATCCGTCTTCGAAGATAATAATCGATGATACTATCCACTACGGGTGGCCTAAAAACAATAAAACTCCAAAGTGCTTTGGACGGAATTTGAAACCATACCAATAGAAAACGAGCAACATCACTACCGGAACAGGGCTCTAAGCCGACAGCCAAATGTATGCCGACGGCCACCGTCGGCCTAATCTGAGCTATGCCGACAGCTAGATCCTGGCCGTCGACGTACAATGGCCGTCGGGCTATCCCCGTCTACGCCGACAGCAGCCGTCAGCACATCACAGCCGTCGGCTTATCCTGGACTACGCCTACAGCTGTCGTCGGCATAGATGCGGGCCCGCCGACAACACTCATCACGGCCGGCTAACGACGTCAAATCTATGCCGACGGCCGTGACGGGTGGCCGTCGGCATAGATACGGGTGACACGTCACCGATCCAGAGCGCACCGACCAGGACCTATGCCGACGGCAGCCGTCGGCATAGCTGACACGTCATCGATCCGCGGCGCTGTCCTGCCCTGGCCGCAACTATGCCGTCGGCATAGTTTTTTTTTCTTTTTTTCTTTTTTCCCATATAGTATTATTATTATTATTATTAAGCATACAGTATGTGTTAATAAGCATACATATAGATTGTGTTAATAAGCATACATATAGTATGTGTTAATAAGCATACATACATTATTTTTCGGTTCTGTACAGAGCGGTGTGACCCCCCTCACGAACGGTGCCGCCGCCAGCCGGCAACTGGAATGGGGAACAGCCGCATCGGGTCTATATGAAGGGGACTTTGCTCCAAGTGTTCATATATATCAGATGACCTACCACAACGGATGGTGTTATGCCATGTCCGAAGAGGCGGCACGCATCTCCGAGGTGTGGCCCCGTCACGGACGGCGCCGCCGCCGGCACCTGGACGAGGAGAACGGACGCGTCGGGTCTACATGGAGTGGATGTATCTGTGGGTTTGGCCCGGATGTTGCTCCCGGGTGTCTCTATGGGCGGACCTGACACAACCGGGTGGAGAGGTCCACTGGTCAAAGCCCGTCCGTGCAAAGTCAAAGGGCTAGATCCCGTGGTCAAGCGCTACAGGGTTAGCCGGGACGGGGGCCCTGGGGGTAGCAATGCCACCGGAGCGTCGTACCGGGCCCTCATACATGCGGGATGGTGTTGTGGCATGTCGGAAGAGGCGGCACACGTCTCCGGGGTGTGGCCCCCGTCACGGACGGCGCCGACGCCGGCACCTGGAGGGGGAAACGGACGCGTCGGGTCTACACGGAGAGGATCTTGCTGTGGATCTGGCCCGGATGTTGCTCCCCGGTGTCCCTTTGGGCCGACCTGACACAACCGGGTGGAGAGGTCCACTGATCAAAGCCCGTCCGTGGGAAGTCAAAGGGCTAGATCTCGTGGTCAACCGCTCCAGGGTTAGGCGGGACGGGGGCCCTGGGGGGTAGCAATGCCACCGGAGCATCGTACCGCGCCTCATACATGTGGGGTGGTGTTGTGGCATGTCCGAAGAGGCCGCACGCGTCTCCGGTGCGTGGCCCCCTCACGGACGGTGCCGCCGCCGGCACCTGGAGGGGGGAAACTATCGCATCGGGTCTACACGGAGTGTATTTAGCTGTGGGTTTGGCCCAGATGTTGCTCCCCGGTGTCCCTCTAGGCTGACCCGACACAACTGGGTGGAGAGGTCCACTGGTCAAAGCCCATCCGTGCAAAGTCAAAGGGCTAGATCTCGTGGTAAAACGCTACAGGGTTAGGCGGGACGGGGGACCTGGGGGGTAGCAATGCCACCGGAGCATGTCCGGGGTGTGCCCCCCCTCACGGACGACGCCGCCGCCGGCACCTGGAGGGGGGAAACGGGCGCGTCGGGTCTACATGGAGGGGATCTTGTTGTGGGTCTGGCCCGGATGTTGCTCCCGGGTGTCTCTATGGGCGGACCTGACACAACTGGGTGGAGAGGTCCATTGGTCAAAGCCCGTCCGTGCAAAGTCAAAGGGCTAGATCCCGTGGTCAAACGCTACAGGGTTAGCCGGAACGGGGGCCCTGGGGTAGCAATGCCACCGGAGCGTCGTACCAGGCCCTCATACATGCGGGGTGGTGTTGTGGCATGTCGGAAGAGGCGGCACACGTCTCCGGGGTGTGGCCCCCGTCACGGACGGCGCCGACGCCGGCACCTGGAGGGGGAACGGACGCGTCGGGTCTACACGGAGAGGATCTTGCTATGGATTTGGCCCGGATATTGCTCCCCGGTGTCCCTTTGGGCCGACCTGACACAACCGGGTGGAGAGGTCCACTGATCAAAGCCCGTCCGTGGGAAGTCAAAGGGCTAGATCTCGTGGTCAACCGCTCCAGGGTTAGGCGGGACGGGGGCCCTGGGGGGTAGCAATGCCACCGGAGCATCGTACCGGGCCCTCATACATGCGGGGTGGTGTTGTGGCATGTCGGAAGAGGCGGCACACGTCTCCGGGGTGTGGCCCCCGTCACGGACGGCGCCGACGCCGGCACCTGGAGGGGGAAACGGACGCGTCGGGTCTACACGGAGAGGATCTTGCTGTGGATCTGGCCCGGATGTTGCTCCCGGTGTCCCTTTGGGCCGACCTGACACAACCGGGTGGAGAGGTCCACTGATCAAAGCCCGTCCGTGGGAAGTCAAAGGGCTAGATCTCGTGGTCAACCGCTCCAGGGTTAGGCGGGACGGGGGCCCTGGGGGGTAGCAATGCCACCGGAGCGTCGTACCGGGCCCTCATACATGCAGGGTGGTGTTGTGGCATGTCGGAAGAGGCGGCACACGTCTCCGGGGTGTGGCCCCCGTCACGGACGGCGCCGACGCCGGCACCTGGAGGGGGAAACGGACGCGTCGGGTCTACACGGAGAGGATCTTGCTGTGGATCTGGCCCGGATGTTGCTCCCCGGTGTCCCTTTGGGCCGACCTGACACAACCGGGTGGAGAGGTCCACTGATCAAAGCCCGTCCATGGGAAGTCAAAGGGCTAGATCTCGTGGTCAACCGCTCCAGGGTTAGGCGGGACGGGGGCCCTGGGGGGTAGCAATGCCACCGGAGCATCGTACCGCGCCTCATACATGTGGGGTGGTGTTGTGGCATGTCCGAAGAGGCCGCACGCGTCTCCGGTGCGTGCCCCCCTCACGGACGGCGCCGCCACCGGCACCTGGAGGGGGGAAACTACCGCATCGGGTCTACACGGAGTGGATTTAGCTGTGGGTTTGGCCGAGATGTTGCTCCCCGGTCTCCACTGGTCAAAGCCCATCCGTGCAAAGTCAAAGGGCTAGATCCCGTGGTAAAACGCTACAGGGTTAGGCGGGACGGGGGCCCTGGGGGGTAGCAATAGCACCGGAGCGTCGTATCGGGCCCTCATACATGTGGGGTGGTGTTGTGGCATGTCCGAAGAGGCGGCACGCGTCTCCGGGGTGTGGCCCCCGTCACGGACGGCGCCTCCCCTCCCCTCCCCTCTGTGTGGTTCCGGGAGAGGAGAGGGCTGAGCGGTTTAAAAAAAAATTAAAAATCTATATGAAATAATAATACATAAAAAAGGAAAATTATAACTATAAAAAAATTAAAAATCTATATAAAATAAAAAGAATAAATATATAACTATAAGAAAACATTAAAAAATTAATATAAAATAAAAAAGGAAAATAAAACTATGCCGACGGCAAAGCCGTCGGCATAGCTTAGGCCATACGGTAGGCGTTATGCGGATCAGTGACGTGGGTAATAAAAAAATATAAAAAAATAAAAAAGTATGCCTACGGCTAAGCCGTCGGCATAGGTGACACGTGGCCTCCTCAGGTATGCCGACCGCTTAGCCGTCGGCATAGTCTGCCTTATCCACCCGCGGGGCGAACCCCCTCCACTCATTCCCCATCGCACCCCCGACGCTGCGCCGCTCCCCGCCGCCCCCACGCTGCGCCGCCGCTCCACCCGCGCCGCTCCCCGCCGCCTGCCGCCGCCCGTGCCCCTCCCCGCCCCTCGCCCTGACCCTCTCCGCCCCTCCTCGCTGCGCCGCCGTCCACCCGACCCCGCCCGGGCTCCCAACCCCACCCCGACCCCACAACGCCGCCGTCCACCCGGCCCGCACCGACCCCTTCTCGCGCCGCCGCCGGCCGCAGGGCTCCCCGCCCTGGCTCGGCCTCCCGGAGCCCGCAGGCCGCCCCAACGAGCACTCCTGGGCGCGTCTTCGGCCGGCCCTGCTTCGACGAGCACTCCCGCCCCAGTGAGCTCCTCCCTCCATCGCCAGATGCCGCCGTGCCCGCTCCCAGCCCCAGTGAGCTCGTCCCTCCATTGCCAGACGCCGACGTGCCCGCTCCCAGCCCCAGTGAGCACCCGTTGTTCTCGTTGCTTGTGTTCATGGTGGCTGGATGAATAGATAGATGCTAGATAGATGGATGGATGCTAGATGAATATATAGATGGATGCTAGATGAATAGATAGATGGATGGATATTTAGATATATACCAGATAGTTTTGTGTAGTTTTATTAGGTATTTACATACATACTAGATAGTTTTTACTAAGTTTGTGAATATAGATGAATTAGATGTTGGGCAAATTTGTGATAGATGGATGGATATTGGTCAAGTTAGTGTTATGGTCATGTTGATTCATATATAAGAAGCAAATCGAGGCACTTGGTTTCTAAAATACTTAATAAAGATTTTTCTTTTTGCAATTTGACATTTTGTTTCATGTCGATTCATAATGTTGTGCCAAATGGTTAATGTGAGGTGAAGACCTAATTTTTTTCACTTGATGGAATTAACAGGATTTGTGGTGTTCCCATCTTCATGGAGTGACCGTCGACGTTGGAGGTGTTGGTCCAGGATCGTCCCTCCTTTGATCGACTACATCCTCTACATCGGAGGGTGAGCAGCAATTCCATGACCCCGTCCACTTTTTTTCCATGTCACTAGATTAAATTTTCACATCAAGTTGCGTAACCTAGGTCTCTCGTCCGAAAGGGTTGCATCGATAAATATGCATTCAATTGCATATTTATCACCGCAGCTCTTTCGGATTGTCCAGCGCTTTCCACGGACATCCCAAGGATGTGTAGATTGGGTACGTTGTTCATGCTCTACCCCATTCCGAGACAGGATTTCGGCGGCGCCTCCCTGTTGTTCTCCGGATGCACATTCTCTCGACATTTTGCCGAGACGTGTATCTGGAGAACAGCGGGGAGGTGCTGCCGAAATTTTGTCTCGGAACGGGGTAGAGCGTGGACAACGTACTCAATCTACACATTCTCGGGTGGGATTAGGACCCATCTTTACCTATTAGAGATGTAGGTGGATTAAACGCGGTAGAAACTGAAAATTTGATGTGATTAATTTAAGCGAATCCTTAATTATGTTGTGTGGGTTGCAAAAAAGCAGAGGATGGCAGATAATCAGTGGATGTACAGTGGTTTTATCCGTCGGAATCGAGTAACATCAGAGTGGATCGCGAAAACCGATGTGTATTTGAAGGAGATATTCCGTCGTCCAATGAGAATTATCCCACCATGCCCCTGTGCGAGATGTGCCAGACGTCACCGTAGAAATTAGACGGACATGAGTCAGCATCTTCGCACGCACGGATATATGCCAAACTTTGACATGCCGCCGATAAACATAGCCAAGCAGGACCGTGGTAGAGAGGAGGTGATGCGACAACACATCGATGGATATGAGGACGACGGGGTCAGGGACATGCTAGATGATGTCATTGTTGCAGAAACGGCAAATGCGACACCTTCAGAGAATGAACCGGAAGAGTCGGAGGCAACCGCAAAGGCCTTCTTGGAGGTCTTGTCCTCGTCGAAGAAACCTCTTTATGCGGGTGCGAAAATATCTCAGCTGGATGCCATCTCGCAACTGATTGCAGTCAAGGCTGAGTACGGCTGTAGCCAGAAATGCTTCGAAGCATTCCTAGGAGTATGGGCTAACAGCCTCCCTGAGGGTCATGAACTGCCGAAAAGCATGTACGATACAAAGAAAATCATGAAGGCACTCTCTATGGATTATGAGAAAATAGATGTTTGCCCGAAGAATTGCCTTTTGTTTAGGCACGAGTATGCAGATGACAAGTACTGTAGGAAGTGCGGTTCGTCTCGGTACATTGAGGTGGTCGGTGAGGATGGTGAGAAAAAGCAGCTAACCATCCCCGTTAAGGTTCTTCGATATCTTGATTTTATAAAAAGACTGCAACGCCTTTTCATCACGAAGGAATCTGCCAAAATGATGAAGTGGCACAAGGAAGGTATAAGGTACAATCCAAAAAAAATCATACATCCATCGGGAGGGGAAGCATGGAAGTCATCCGATGAAGAATACCCCGAGGAAGCAGCCGAGGCTGGGAATGTCAGAATAGCCATATCAGGTGATGGGTTGAATCCATATGGTATGTCGTCCAATCCATACAGCTGCTGGCCTGTGTTTGTAATTCCGCTCAATCTTCCTCCCGGTGCCCTAATGCAACGGAAGACCATGTTCTTGTCGCTCATCATTCTGGGGCCTGACTACCCGGGGAAGCAATTGGGTGTGTTTATGCAGCCGCTTGTGGATGCTTTGCACCATTCTTGGTACTTTCCGAGGTTGACATACGACCGGGATTTGTAGAGAAATTTCTTGATGAAAGTTTGGTTGCACTATTGCATGCATGACTTTCCCGGCTATGCTCTATTCTGCGGATGAGTTTGTGGCACAGAACGCTGGCCCCTCGCCGGTTAGTTCATCCCCAATCTATTCACCCAAAGCATGTCATCCTTTCAACACAGTCATATATCCCGTGCATATGTCTTTTCAACATCCAGGGAACACGTGGATCTACCGTTGGCGGCGGTCTTCGCAGCACTCCGAAGACACGGAGCCCGACCACTCCGATCCACGGAGGCGGAGGCGCAGGCGGTAGCGCTGCCGCTAGCACTGACGACCTGGGCTTTGGCCGTCTTGGCGGTGACGACCTCCGCGGTGCTCGATGATCCTTGTGTGGTGATGATGCTTGAGATGACTTGTGTGTGGTGATGATCATTTAGATGACTTGTGTGCTTCTCTATATGCTTATGTTGGTTGTGATGATGTTCATTTAGAGACTTGTGTGTGATGATGCTTATGCATATATTGTTGTGATGGTGCCGGATGATATCCCGTTGTGTTTTATATGTCTATCTCATCATATATATATCTGCTGATATGTGCTGCTATTTGAATTGAATTGATCTGAAAACAAACAGAAAAAAGAAAAAAAAAGCAAAAGCAAACTATGCCGACGGCTAGGCCGTCGGCATAGGGCTAGACTTGTATGAAGGACTATGCCGACGGCCAGGCCGTCGGCTTAGTTTCAAATTATGCCGACGGCCCGGCCGTCGGCATAGACCTGGTCCTAGAGCAGCGGCTGGTCGCCACGTGGCACCCCTATGCCGATGGAATAGCCATTGGCATAGGTTTTGACTAAGCCGACGGCTAGGCCGTCGGCATAGGGATGCCACGTGGCTATCAGTCATTGGGCAGACTTGACGACGGCCGCCGCTAGTCGTGATAGTTGCCGACGGCCAGGGCCGTCGGCATAGATGTACGGCCCCCGTCGTCGTATCATATATGCTGACGGCTTTTCTAAGCCGACGGCCTCCCTGGCTGTGCGACGCATATGTTGCCGACGGCCCTATGCCAACGGGGGCTGTCGGCATAGGTCTACCCCGACGGGACTCAAGCCTATGCCGACGGCCCTTGCCGTCGGCATAGGGGGCGATTCCGGTAGTGCATGCACGCTGCCTTGCATGGGTGCACTCAAGTAGGGTGCTGGGCACGTACACTCGAACATTGGGTGCCATGCCATCACGACCAGCGGTAACCGCCAGGCCCCCAGGCAGGCCGGGCCATGGCCTGGGGAGTTGCCTCGAATTTGCTCGTGGCTATAGCATGTATGCACTGTTTGGCACTGTAGTTTGTTGTTGCCCTGGGGCTTGCCCGCGGTGTTGCCCCATCCCGACGCCGCCACTGATCACGACCAATCGATCATGGCGGATATTTTTCAGCCCGGTATGCATGCACGTTGAAAGCCAACCGCCGGATAGTGTATATCATGATCGATATTGATGCTGGCAATAATCAATCGTCTTCCATGTTGGATGATGGACTCGAGCCGTCTGGAGATATATTGCTTGTTCTAATTGGAATTGATATTTCATTTTAATTTTCCAAGAATAAAAGAATTTGTCAAATGAAAATTTGGTTATACATTTTAAACATTGGAACTTTAGCCCTATCGTATCTAAAGTTAGACATAAATTTTATGTAACTCTTGGATTACGATTAAACTGCTTATAGGTGAGAATCTCTTGATTGCCTAAATGCATGTAATAGACCTCGAGAAAATGAAAACAATCAATGATGGAAGAGATAAATATGAAAAAATGCCAATAGTCTCTCTCTCCTTCTGCGACTGCTCGCTCGGATTTATGGTGACCCCATCCCCTTTCCTTCGTTCCCATATCCGTTGGTGCCCATGGAGCACCAACAATGACATAGGACAGTGGACTCCGGATGGTGTCGCGCCGGCGACAGGAATGAGGAGCTTGACTCTTGCTCTGCCGTTCTGACGATAAAGGGTTTCCTCCGTTTTATATTATAAAGCAACTATTCGATACATCTAGCTCGCTGGGGCTGCAAGACAAACAAGCCCAAAAGGAAAAATAAAAGAAAGGAAAGAGAAACAAATGCCGACACCGGCAAATCGACGAAGAGAAGAAGACCGGCAACCGCTGCACCCACCGGAGAAACAAATGCTTCACTCTTGCTTTGCCGTTCTAATGCTCGATTTGCCCTTATATATCTTTATATAGTAAGTCCAAGGATATACTGCCAATTGCTTTTCAAGAATAAGCAACCAAGGTTTTTCCGTTTTCATTAATATTTTGGAAAAAAGAAATACAATTAACAAGAGGGGTCAGATCAAATCAAGTGGCCCAACCATCGACCTAGCATGTAGTCCTACATCTCGCTACCATCCACCTGTTGCTGCCATTGATACCTCCATTTCGTGCTATGTATCTGTCGTTGCATGTATATGCTTGATGCTACACTATGAGTCAATAAAAAAACATCATTTATCGAAAAAAATATATGTCATTGCAGCACCACAGAAACTCTAATATCTTGCAACCAATTTGCTTCCTCCAGCCTGTCATGTAACACTTGTTCTTCTAAGCCTGCAGCCAGGTCCATTTTCTTAGTGTTTTTTATTTGCTTTAGTTCACATACATGGTGAAATGCTCGGCTCTAGACAGATTTAGTATGAGACTGGACTTTCAACACCTGGTGCCCATACACCCTCTATAAACAGTAAATTAAAAAAAACTGAAACTTCAGGGGATCAAACATGACCAAACTTTTGATATTCTTGCAAAGTTTCAGCCATAAATAACATTCGAGGAGCCCTCGCTAGGGAGAGGTCATGTTTTTGTGTCGTTACCTTGTTGAAGGCATTACTTGGATATGCTCGGACTTGTTTTTAGGGTGAAATCCAAGAAGGGCCTCTGGTGGTTGGATTAGGTGACAATGACGTTTGAGTGTCGTTCCTTCCCGAAGGCCTTGTTTTTGAAGAATAACGTTGTTCTTGCTGTGTCAAAGAGGATTGAGGCGGATATGGTCATTGTTGTAGTTTGTCGATCATTGTAATGACCACTCTGGTGAATTTTCTTATTCTTCGCTTAGGTATAGGTTTGGTCTCGTATGACTTTGCTCTTTGCCAGCATGTTTTCCCGCGTGTGTGGTATTGCTTGTGTGCATCCTAAGTTTCTTACTATGCAGGGCCCATGTGTGTGCTTATTGTGTTGTATGTACTTTATATATGCTTCACTTTAGTCAATAAACCATTTGTAAAGGTTGTGTACATCACTCGATGCAGATATTGAGGGTGTTTCCATGCATTTCTTTTCCTTTTTTATCAATAATCAGTTTATTCTCATGAAAAATATCATCTGCACACAAGCATGTTACTATGTTTGTTCCTTGTTGTTTGGATATGACAAGAGCAAGTCATGCACGTGCAAAGTTCCCCACAAAAGAAAATGTACGTGCATGATTAATGCATGTCGCAAACTTATATGCGGCACATCTTTTAGGTCCAATACGGAAGAGCAAAATCCTTTTGTGGTCCCCTGCAAATACCAATGTTCGGGATATTAATACTCCTACCAACATCTCCTAACTAGCACGTGCAAATATATAGCTCTCCGGAGCTCCCTCAAGCATCAAACGTACGTCTTTTGTTGAGTTGAGTAGTAGGGATGACTTCGGTTCAAGCACACGAGAAAGAGAGAGCGGAGTAAGCGTGGGCCTTGATCCTTTGCTGATGGGAATGACAGGGGTCAGAAACAAGATGGGTTCGTCCACTATGTGTGTGGCATACAACTTGCAGTAAAGATGAGTGTTTTACCCCAGAAACTCATGCCCACAAGAGGTTTCTTGGGTTGGAGGACCAGTCACATCCAGTGCGTTGGGTGGGAAGCCTACTATGGCCGAGACTGATAGCTGCATGTCCACGGGCTTGAGTGAGGAAATTCTGCTACACAAATGCACACATGATTTCTGTTGGTTGCATTCGCTACTGATATGTAGTTCCACTATCCGCCAAAGTAACTGATTTACTCTAACCATAGCATTGCACATTGTAACAGTCTCTCCTTGTTTATCCACGAGCTAGACTTGCACCTTCCAGCCTCCCCTATACACAGTATCAGTATGTATGTACTGATATGAATCAAATACAAGTGTGTTGCATCCTATCCGCGTCTCTTACAGTATCAGCTGCTGAATCATATTGCTTTTCCTAACAAGAAAATATAACAATATCTGCGAATGCTAAACTGCTAATTACTTAGTTCTGCGACATGACAAGTATGTGGATTTTTCACATTGCTTGGCATGCGTCTAGGTCATTCTATTTATTACCATTGCCGAAAGTTGTACTTCTGCATGCCGATAGTTTCGTTCAAATAGCTCTCCCTAGGTTTTTCAATAGTTAATTTATTTTTACAGGAATTAACCAGATAGTATATGGCTGAATAATTTTGATTTTTGTGAACCGGGCTTACCCCCTTTCCATCATGAGAACGGAAATACAACTGTTCCAGAAACAATGAGAAGAAGAAAGAGAGGTCGTGAATGGTTTTGAACTTGCTACTGTTTCCCGTACGACGTGCTCCTCGACATCTTGGGCCGTCTCCCACAGCGCACCCTCGCCGGCTGCCGGTGCGTGTGCCGCGCGTGGCAGTCCATCGTCGACGCGCATGACCTCCTCCTCCCGTACTACTTTCCTGGGCACGACTTTCCTGGCATCTTCTTGACCACGGTATATAGGATCCCCGTCCGTTTCTTCCTTTTTTGGCCCGCTGTCTTCGTGCAAACGGCAGTACCGCAAGCCTAGCTCCCGGCGACCCGTGTACCCGCACAAGGCCATCATACGGAACTCGTGCAACGGCCTTCTCTTCCTCGAGGACCAGGGAAACTATTACGTGTTCAACCCGGCGACGGCATGGTATGTTCGCCTGCCATGGCCGTCGACCAAGTGGCGCATCGGCGCTATGTCTCTTGCCTTCGACCTGGCCGTGTCACTGCACTATGACGTGTTCCTTTTCCCTGAAGATATGCTGGCTGAGGAGTGGTTGTCGGCGAGGCACAAGAAGCATGACAATGATGTTCCATCGCTCAAGCAACTGCAACCGGAAGGGGTGGATGAGCCCAAAAAGGTACTTCCTTTGGAAGTGTACTCGTCGCGCACCGGGCAGTGGGAGTTCCGAGAGTTTACGCCCGGACGTTGTGCCCCAAGCCACCTCTACGACGTGGTGGCTAGATCATCCTTCTGCTACGAGAGAATGTCTTGTTTTGGTCATCTGATTACTGGCGTGGGTCGCTGTATATGCATTCTCGTAAGAACATCCTCGTGATCCTACGGTCCTCAGAGAGGACTTACGACATGGTCCAACTCCCTGGGGAAACATGCAGTGCTGCGAGCATGTATCCAATGCCAAAAAATTCTGTCTTGGGAAGTTATGACAGAGGGGTTCACTACGTGACGATCAATAAGCAGTTACAGCTTCAAGTATGGATGCTAACCGAATCATCAGATGGTCAACTAGATTGGACACTGGCACACAATGCCAACGTCAAGCCTCACAGTGATCTTATTAAGTTTTCAATACTAAAGCCAACAATGGTGAAATGGGGGGCTATCCGAAGCAGCGGTGGACCAGTCAACTTGATCGAGGATGACGGCTATGGTAATGTGGAGGAGGACAGAGCTGGAGCATACGACTCTGACTCTTCGTGGAACTCAGACGAGGACAACTTCATCGATGTGCCACAAGGTAGCGAAAACCTTGTGCAATCGACATGGTGTGCTGACAGCAGAATTATAGGATTCCACCCACACAAGAATGCGCTCATCCTTTTAGTTCACTGGGCAGTGATGGTGTATCATCTCGATACATCGAGGATGCAATTTTTAGGTTACAAATGTAAGCTCATGAATGATCCTATGGAACATTGCTATGTCAACTGCTTCATTTACCGAGCTTGCTATGCGAAGATGTTGCCAACAGGAAAAAAAATCAGTGAGTTCTTGGAATAACTAGCATGGTGGCGGGCAACATTTTTTCCCCTTATTTCGGTCTGTTGTGAGCTATTTCAAATTATCTTTAAGTTACAACTTGTTTTACTTTTTTTTTACTTCTCGTAACAGTAAAACAATGGGAATTATATTTCACGTGACATTAACTCTTAAGATACGATTCTGGTGAGAATAAATTAACTCATGTGTTATTTAAAATGAACTTCAAGCACTTTGTAATTTCTAAGTTCTTGCATGCACTTTTTTTACCTAGAAATAGTTCGATCAAGTTTCCTTGCAGATAATTACTTCAGAGTTAGTGTCACTAAGATATTTTCATGCTACTATGAGAAAAGCGGTGTTCATCTATATATGTTGTATTCCATCTAAAAGTTAAGTTTAATTTATTTATACTCCTCCCTTCATCGCATGGATGCTGAAGCCTCCTCATTTCATCATATTTTATGTGTGTTAAAAAAATGTCAGGACGGTCGACAGATCACAATTTGATGTAATATTTTGTCCAGATGAACCATAGAAAAAGATAAGACATGTTTCTCCATTTTCTAAACTCAACAAAGGGGTCTTTAGGTTTCTTTTGTATTAGAATCTATAATACCTAAATAGTTCATCCCCACTAACCTATTTCTTTTAACATGCAAGCTGTCCACATCAGCAACCTTGCCACATCAGCGTTTCATATATAATTGCAAGGACCCACCGCAGGTTGACAACATCTAATCCAGTTTTTCCTGCGGCTTGCTCACACGCCAATTGCTGCAACCCAACATGTCATGCAGTCATGCTAGCCCACACACCATCACGTCTGACTCATGATCTCCCATGGCTGTTTCGTTCCATTTCCTCAACGTCATAATTGCCCAAGAAACTGAAGAATGAATTGTGGCAGTCCACGACCTTGACAGCTGAGCAGTCGTGTCTTCAATATAAAGACATGCCTCGACTTGGCCTTCCCCACATCCCCACACTCCTGCCAAAATCGCCCTCACCTCCCAAAGGCCACAGGCTCGATGGAGCTCTGGCGCGCATTCATCCTGGCCTCTAGCCTTGCCACTGCTGCATGGTGAATCCTTGCCTTAGATCTCGCTTGCAAAGGCCCCGCTGAATAGCAGCGAGTAACCATGCATAGCGCCGTCGCTGGTGCTGCCATTGATTACCCTTCATATTTTTCTACAAACAATATTTCTCTTCCTCTTTTTTGGATGTATCCATACGTGTATCGAGTATATGAGCTTTTGGGGGTAATCAGTTCACCACATCCACATATGTGATATGATATTGCAAATGAAAATTTCAGGGATGCTTCTGTGTACGCAGCCTCTCATACAAGTCATCGGCATGTCATCGCGTTGGAGTTCGTGCGTGCCCTCCGTGTGTTTTAGTTTTGTTTTTAGCTGGTACTTTCATTCGTAGGAATTTTCAGTTGATACTTGAGCAAGAGCAGCTACCTTATGTGTCTTCTCTAAGCACCTACACGAATAGGCATTGAGCTTCCCACTGTATCTTATCTGGAGCGTCTACACAGGCAGGCAATGCAAATTTCCATTTTGCATTTCTGTAAATATCTATCTATTATTTTTGCATGTTTGTTTCATACCGCTGCCCTGAAGAGATTTCGTATCAGAACTATTGCCCTTCAATGAATAATCTAACTTACCACTTCACTTAACAGCCAATTATATGTAATAGACACGTTTTTATTGTCCGTATTATGTAGACTACACGTACAATACCGTTTTCTCGGCCAGGTCATATGTCTTGCTACCTTGCATATACTAAACAAGTGGACTGACATCATTGTGCCTATATAAACATGTCGTAAGACCAAATTGTCCTACATCAAACAATCTGCCTTGCATACAATGGGATGGGATTTGCCTCCTCTACAGTCAGTAAAACAAAATGACCAAATCTAACTATTTCATGGTAAGTTGAAAATATTTATACCAAGAAACCTGAACAATACATTACTGCCCTTAAGTTCGCATTTATATTGCTCATAATATCTTACACTTAGAAGTGCAAGTCATCACCAAATCACTCAGTACATTTTAGGATCTGATATATTTGAGTATCCAAATATTAATCCAAGTATCATTTAACCTTCATACATGAATTACTAATGCTCATGTATAGCTAACCATCTCCCGCAGCAATGCGCGGGGATATCATCTAGTATACATAATGTCGTGGTCTAGGTACGACTACAAGCTACTATCACAAATTTTCTCTATTCCAAAACAAGTGTCTCAACTTTATACTAACTTTAATATAAAGTTGTACTCGACTTGAGGTACTTATTTTATGACGGAGAGAGTACTATTATTTTATGACGGAGAGAGTACTAGATAGAAAGTGCGGCCTGCTACACCCCGCCTGATCTCGTTTCAGGTTTGCTATTTCACATCTAGATATGAAATACTTATCTCACATCTAACTTTTAAGCCGTTTGATTGAAAACTTTAAGATCCGTGTTCTTTTAAAACATGCACTCATGTAGCGTTACGTTTCTTTGTCCGGTTATTCCGTTTCAGAAGCTTACGTCAGGTAGCTGCGCTCGGCTGCTACGTTAGCTAGCTGTGCTTGCATTGGCTCGTACCTTATGGGTTCTAGTCTATATGTGAGCTGTGGCGTTTTATTTCTTTTTCTGTCATTTCTTTCTTTTCTGTTTTTATTATTTGTTTTAAATTATGAACTATTTTAGTTTCATGTTTTTGTATTTTATATTTTCCTATTTTCCATTTCTTTTTCTTTTTCTTTTTTATTCTTTATTTATTTTTTTAAATCCGTAATAAAATCACACTGCCATCTATTTGCTTTAAATGTCATGTAAATCTTGATTGCGGATTATTTTGTCGCGCATCTCATATCGTGTCGTATGTCTTGTGTCTATTTGTCGATCTTCTTGTGCGCGCGTTTTTTGTTCAACCATTTTTACGGCGTGATCTAGGGGTTCTGTTTCTGATTAGTTTTGCTAATTATCATGTACATGAGAGTGAACAATGTCTCACCTAACTTATATACCGTTAGATATGAACCATATATGTTGTCGTTTGGGAGGCACGACCTGTTTATTTTCTATTTGTTTTCGTTGTGCGTTTTTTGTGGCATGGTGGAGAATTTGTAGAGCCCATCCTCGACTCACAAATAGATTCGTAGTTGTCACTGATGCAAGTTCACCCCCGACTCACAACTATGCATGTGTTTTCTTTGTCATCCTAGTTGCAAGTTCACTCCCGACTCGCATCTGGGTTCGTAGTTTGTTAGCGTCCAAGTTGCAAGTCAACCCTTTGCTCGCAACTATGCATGTAGTTTGTTTTCATCCTAGTTACAAGTTCACCCTTAACTCACAACTTGGCTCGTAGTTTCGTAGTTGTCCCAGTTGCAAGTTCACCCTTGACTCGCAACTGGACCCATAGCTTGTGGTTGTCACGGCTGCAAGTCCATCTTGCACTTGCAACTCGTATTGTAGTTTTGTTTAGTTGTCCGAGCTGCAAGTCCACCCTCGGCTCGCAACTCGCATCATAATTTTTTTAGTTGTTCCAGTTGCAAGTCCACCCTCGAATCGCAACTAGATCTGTAGTTTGTTTTATCCCAGTTGCAAGCCCACCCTTGACTTGAAACTCGACCTATGTTTTACTTTTCATCGCTTTTTTGTAGGTCCACCCTTGACTTGCAACTGAGCCCGTAATTTGTTTAATCCTAGTTGCAAGTCACCCCTTGACTTGCAACTGGGCTCGCAGTTTTGTAGTTGTCTCAGTTGTAAGTCTACCCTCGACTTGCAATGGAGCACGTGTTTTTGTAAGTCTACACTCGACTCACAGCTGGGACTGTAGTTTGGTTTTCGTCCCAGATGCAAGTCTACCCTCGACTTGCAACTAGGCTCGTAGTTATCCCAGTTGCAAGTCCACCATGGACTGGGGGTCTGACCTTTTTTTGTCCGAGATGCAAGTCCACTCTCGACTCGCAACTAGGGCCCGACCTTTTTTCCCAATTGCAATTCCACCCTTAACTCGCAACTGCGGGTCCGACATTTTTTTGTCCGAGTTGCAAGTCCACCTTTGACTCGCAATTGGGTCCCAACTTTTTTCCCCAGTTGCAATCCCACTCTTGACTCGCAACTGGGCCCTGACATTTTTTTGTCCTAATTGCAAGTCCACTCTCGACTCGCAACTGGGCCAGACCTTTTTTGTCCCAGTTGCAAACCCACCCTTAACTCGCAACTGTGCGTCCGACCTATTTTTATCCCAGTTGCAAGTCCACCCTCGACTCGCAACTGGAGTCTGACCTTTTTTTTCCTAGTTGCAATCCCACTCTTGACTCGCAACTCGGCCCCGATATTTTTTTGTCCTAATTGCAAGTCCACTGTCGACTCGCAACCGGGGCCCGACCTTTTTTTGTCTTAGTTGCAAGTTCACCCTCGACTCGCAACTAGGCCCAAACATTTTTGTCCCAGTTGCAAGTCCACTCTCGACTCGCAACTAGGGCCCAACCTTTTTTTTGTCTCACTTACAAGCCCATCCAAATTTTATATATGTTTAATATTTTTTTCAAATGCATGATTAACATTTTTTCAAGCACATGTTTTTTAACTTTCTATTATAGGAGTATATGTTAAAAAAATGCACATTGGAACATTTATCTTGCATTATATGAAACTTTTTTAAACTATGTGAATATTCTCTAAATTTCATGAACATTTTTGTAAAGCTGCACGGTTTTTTTACACTGCACGAATTTTAAAAATACATGCGAACAATGCTACTTTTCATGAACATTTTTTCAGTGAGCAGGGAACATATCTCGATACTAAATAAATAAAATAATCTCACTCTTGCATGTACGCACGTGGCATGTAGAGTGAAAACAAAAGTGCATGGTTCTACGTATTGTTTCACACATGTATGGTGGTGTTCAGTGTGCGTTCAGCTGTGTGTGTGTGTGTGTTTTTTTTTTTGAGACAAGCGTTCAGCTGTACGTGCACATGTCAATAACAAATGTGTGTCCAATGCTTCAGCGGGTGATGGGGGTGGGTTGGGCAGCGACAAACAAACAATCCAGGACAAACAAACAGGCCTGGGGAATGAAGTTGGAAACGGGAGGGAGGGAGGAACTAATTGTAGTTGTCAACAAAAGAGGCTGCCATGTAGGTTGATGTCATGTTGGATGTGAGATATTATCTCACATCTATATGTGATATAGTTAGACCCATCTCGTTTAAGATAACCTGGTAACAAAACAATAAATAACTTTGGATGGGAATGAAGAGTTAGCAGAGAGATAAAAGTATAATGATCTAAAATCTCATATTACTCGAAGAGTAGAGATAACACAACTCATAATACATAAGTGGCCATTGGGATAACAGGTTGTCTGCAACCGTGGCGGGGCTTGGCGGAGGTAGCTGGAGACAAAAAGCAAGTACCATAATACATAAGTGGCGATTGGGATAACACACCCCATAATACAAAACACACGTTCCTATTACGAGGATAGGGAAATGGTGACAAAAACATATTGCCGTGTGTCGGTTGTCTCTTAGCATGGAGCCACGCACGAATTGCCAATTCTGTTTCTTCTGCTTTTCTCACGGATCGCTGCAGCAAAAACAGATTTTTTTTTTTTGAAAAGGGAGAATGACCCCAGCCTCTGCATCTGGGAGATGCATGCGACCATTTTATTGATTATTCTCGAGGATGTCGGTGTACTAAAGTTTGGGCCCTTTGGTACCCTATAATTGTGCACGGGCAGTTGCAGCCGCACCCGTGGCGAGGCTTGGCGGGCGTAGATGGAGACAAAATACAAGACAATGAAGATGGCGTCCAAGCGAGTAACTAGGGAGCAGAAGACAAGCTGGAGCCCCGAGAAGATCCTTGCTGGGACGGCTTGCGAAGCTCTGACAAGAACACCACCCTTGAGGTTGAGAGCTCTCACACCATCCACAATGTCAAGACCAAGGCCCAGGGGTGTGTGCATAGTGGCATGCAGATCTTTGTGAAGACTGATGGCATGCAGATCTTCGTGAAGACAAGATGACCAAGTTCCTAGCGAGATCCTTGCCGGGGACATTTGCGAGACTCGACAAGATCCTTGCCGGGGACATTTGCGAGTCCCGGCCCGGCAAGGCTCCACCACCGCGCCACCGTTCCAGCACAACGACCGACCTGCCAGCATGGTAAGCACCTGCGTGGTGGCATGCAGATCTTCGTGAAGATTCCTGCCACCGCTCTAGCGCAGCGGCTAGTCAGCCAGCCTGGCATTGCATGCCTCGTCAACCTGGATGCATGTCAAGACGGGGAGAGGCAGCGACGGACGGGACGGACTCTATTTTCGTCCCCGATAAAGTTAGGGGCACGTAACCAGCGCATTTAATGTGTTTGTCCACGAACATCAGTGATAAGCATAGCTAATTTACACCTCCTGTGTGCCACTATGGCAACCCCTTTAGAAATATAAAAGGGGGCCCAAAGCGTACTGGAGGAGGATTCGGACATTTTGGACTCTGCGGCCCAGCTCTCATGCGGAGCAGCTAACCGAAGCTCAAGAACACAGAATATACACCCAATACAGGACTAGGGATTTACGCTCCTCAGCGGTCCGAACCTAGGTAAAAATCCATCATGTTGATCGTTAGATCTGCTCTTTGCGCACCCCTCAAAACGTAGAAGGGATCCACGTGATCCCATAGGTGTTATTTCTCCGACATCCTTGGCGCGCCAGGTAGGGAGGCTCTAGGTTGTGCAAACCTGGTCTAGCTGTTAGCGCGTCGTTTCCTTGATCACCATGGCTCCCAAGAAGAAGGCGATCACGGCGATCGGTTCGTCTGGAGCCGATACGCTTGTGCCAGCACGGGCGGGCGGCGGTGCAGTCGCAGATGGCGGCAGAGGTGCGGATCACGAGCACCCATGACATTATGGCAACCAAAGCGAAGCAAGCGGCATCGTTCGTGCCCGCGACGACGAGCCGCGGGCCACTGGGCCCAGGGCGGGCGGCGCGGGCAACCTCCAAGACACCCCCACCGGCGCCCGCGCCGCGGTCTTCCTAGGCCGTGCGTGACGAGCGGCGCCACGACGTTGGAGACCACGGGCGCCCCACGGAAAGAGCCCTCAGCATCAATCTCGAGATGCGCAGGGCCCACATGCACACCATGATGCTGGTTGAAACGGTGCACGGTCACGGAACCATGAGGGGCCTCCTTCTAACATGGTTAGAAGTCCGAGCACTTCCCGTTCCTCGCGCTTGTCGCTGCCACCCACGCCAGCAGAAGCATTGGCATGAGCACAGCTGCTCCTCGACTTTCCTCCTGCTGCGGAGAAGCAAGAAGAGTGGAGGGCTACTATCCAGAGCCTTATTGGCCACACCAATAAAGATGGGTACCAGGAGGCAGGCTCTTCGCGGCGTCGGTCCACCGAGCCGGCGCGCGCCGATGGCGGAAGGGCCAGAGGCGCCGCAACTACGGTGCACTCCCCTCCAGCACGCCAGCAACAATCGCCAGCTTGGCGGGTCGATGCCCGTGACGATGGATCCACGTCATCGTCCGACCGACGAGCTCGTCGCGACCAACGTCAAGTTCTTCGGGAGCGGGGTAAAAAGGACGCTCGAACTACCATTGAGCGGCGACGGGAAGCACGCCATCAATCTGATAGGTGTGCTGGGCCCACTGCATACAGGCCTGCGCCGGGGGATTCTGGTGACTTGCCTTACGCGGTAGGTTGTCCAGCTTTTACCCGTGAGCTGCGGCAGTTCCAGTGGCCCACTACCCGCACTTTCAAACCAGAAGTCCTGAAGAAGTACGACGGCAAAACTCATCCGTCCAACGTTTACGCCATACTTCCCGTTGGTGCTCAAGCCCAACGTTAGGTCGTGGTTGATGCACTTGCCGATAGATTCCATCTCCTCTTGGTCGGACCAGTACCACGAGTTCGTTGGCGCCTTTACTGGAGGCCACACGGCTCCTGGCCAGGCAAGCGATTTGCATCTCATCCCCCAGAAGGATGGCGAATGCCTGCGCAAATACATACATAGATTCAGCCGTGTGCAGTACAACATCCCAGATGTTCATCCTGCCGCTGTCATCACCGCGTTCAATCAGAATATGCGCAACCGCAAGATGAGTGAAGAGCTGACGATGAACAAGATGCTGCCCAGCTTTATGTTCTAGCCGATAGATGTGCTCGAGCTGAAGAAGGAAGGAAGTACCCCGGCGAAGATGCCGGTGCAGGAAGTGACTCTGGGGACAAAGACGCCGTCGCCCCAGCCAAGAAGGACCGACGGTGCAACAGGAAGCGCAAGGGCAAGATCGTGCTTGTCGTCGGATAGTCCGGCAACCCCGACACCGCCAAGAAGGCCAAGGTTGACGACCCGGCAAAGAGGTTGCCGGATGCACCGCCTGCCAGACCTCGGCGGCTGCCGACAAACCGGAGGGCTCCGACAAGCAATACTGCAAGACCCTGCAGATCAGGCAGGTTTCCTCAAGGCAACTAATCCGCGGATCAGCGTAACATAGAGCCCGCGGCTGGAAGCTTGTATATGTTCCCAGCGAATGTGATAGGCCTGCCTGACTAGCTGCACGCTGCCATGCATGGCTGCACTCAGCTAGGGTACTGGGCACGTACACTCAAACGCTGGGTGCCTGCCATGGCCTCAAATTTGTTCGTCGACTGTAGCATGTATGCACTGTTTGACACTGTAGTTTGTTGTTGGCCCGGGGCTTGCCTGGGGTGTTGCCCCCTCCTGACGCCGCCACTGATCATAACCAATCGATCATGGCGGAGATTTTCTCGAAAAAATGCATGCACGCGCGTTATGAGATCCCTAGTGAAAGCCAACCGGCCGGATCGTGTATTTAATGATCGATTGATGCTGGCAATAATCGATCGTCTCCCTTGTTGGATGATGGACTCGAGCCGTTTGGAGATATATTGCCTTTTCTAATTGGACTTGATATTTCATTTTAATTTTCCAACAATATACGAATTTGTCAAATGAAAATTTAGTTATACAGTTTAAACATTGGAATTTTAGCCCTATCGTATCTAAAGTTTGACACGAACTTTATGTAACTCCTGGATTATGATTAAACTACTTATAGGTGAGAATCTCTTGATTGCCCAAATGAAAAACTATAAATGATGGAAGAAATAAATACGAAAAACGTCGATAGTCTCTCTCCTTCTGCGACTGCTTACTTGGATTTATGGTGATCCGACTCCCTTTCCTTCGTTCCCATATCCGTTGGTGCCCATTGAACAGAATCAACGACAACATAGGACAGCGCACTCCGGATGGGTATTGCGCCGATGAGACTCTTGCTCTGCCGTTCTAACCGCTTGATTTGCCCTTATATATCTTTATATAGTATAAGTCCAAGGATATACTGCCAATTGCTTTTCGAGAATAAGCAGCCATGGTTTTGCCATCTTCATTAATATTTTGGAAAAAGAAGTACAATTAACAAGAGGGGTCAGATCAGATCAAGTCGCCCAACCATCCACCTAGGATGTAGTCCTACATCTCGCTACCATCCACCTGTTGCTGCCATTGACACCTCCATTTCCTCCTATGTATGTGTCGTTCCATGTATCTGCTTGATGCTACACTACGAGTTAATAAAAAGCATCATACTAATTCTCATACTAAATCTGTCTGGAGCCGAGAATGTAATCGTGTACGTGAACTAAAGCAAATAAAAAACTCAAAGAAAATGGACCTGAATGTAGGCTTAGAAGAACAAGTGATACATGACAGACTGGAAGAATAGGGCTGGACCGAAAGCTCGTTCCTCATCAGCTTAATGAGCACTCGATAGTTTGACTCATTAAATTCGTGGCTTGTTTCTTGATGAACAGAGTCAATCATTGATTCAGCTCGTTAAGCTTAACGAGCTTAACCAACGAGCTAACTAGTTTTACGAGTAGTTCATTAAGCTCGTTAGTAACAATACAACACATATTTTCATTTTACATGACAAATTTTTTGAAGCACCCCAGGCTATTCATTCAATCTAATCTACATTGGAGGCAACAAACTAGTGCATTTCCTTTTGTAGTCACCTTCTTCCTTCTTAAAAATCACATCTACACACTCATCATGTAGATCATAACACATTAGAATCTGTTAACGAGCGCTTGCGAGTGCTCACGAGCTTAACGAGCTTCAAACGAACCAAGCGAAGCAGGGTTTTCTTCTCGTTAATCTTAACGAGCTTAACGAGCTGTGCAGCTCGCTAATCCACCCCTACCTAGGACATGTGATGTTTTCGTGTCGTTATATTGTTGAAGGCATTACTTGAATATGCTCGGACTTGTTTTTAGGGTGAAAACCAAGAATGGCCTCTGGTGTTGGATTAGGTGATGACGACGCTTGAGCATCGTTTCCTTCCCGAATGCACAGCTTTTGAAGAATATCGTTGTCCTTGCTGTGTCAATCATTGTTGTAGTTTGTCGATCATTGCAATGATCGCTCTATTGTCTTTTCTTATTCTTAGCTTAGGTATAGTTTTGCTCTCGTATGACTTTGCTCTTTGCCAGCATGTGTTTTTCGGTGTGTTTGGTGTTTGTTGTATGCATCCTAAGTTTCTACCCATGCTGAGCCAAGGTGTGTGCTTATTGTGTTTGTATGTACTTTTATGCTTCATTTTAGTCAATAAACCCTTTGTAAAAAATTAAAGGTTGTGTACATGACTCAATGTAGATACTAGGTTTTCCCTCTTTTCTATTTGTTTATCAATAAACAGTTTTTTGTCATGAAAAATATCATCTGCACAAGCATGTTACTGTGTTTGTTCCTTCTTTTTTGGTCATGAAAAAGACAAGTCATGCACGTGCAAAGTTCCCCAAGAACATGTACGTGCATGATTAATGCATGTTGTAGACTTATATGCGACAAATTTTCTAGGTGCAATACGGATGAGCAAAATCCTTTTGGTGTCCCCCGCAAAAAACAATGCTTTCGGGATATCAATACTCCTACCAACGTCTCCTGGATAGCACACGGAAATATATTGCTTTGCACAGCACCCCCAAGCACCAAACAAAACATATGTCTAAGTAGCGGTGACTTCGGTTCAAGCACATGAGAAAGAGATGGAGGACTAGGCGAGGTCCTTGATCCTTTGCTGATGGGAATGAGAGGGGTCAGAAACTAGATGCGCTCGTCCAGAATCAGTGGGAGATACAATTTGCCTACAAGCCTAGTGTTTTACCCCAGAACTTCACGGCAAGAACAGGGATCCTGGGTTGGAGTACCAGTCACATCTAGTGCATCGAAGGAGGGGAGTGCTAGGGCCCAGATCGATGGCTGGACGTGCAGGGGTGTCTCCGAGGAAATTTGAGTCCACAAATGCAGACCTTATTTCTCTTGGTTGCATTTGCTACTGATATGTACTTCCATTATCTGCAGAAGTAGCTGATTTAGTCTAACAATACCGTCACACAACCACATCTACATGTTCTTTAGTCACGAGCCAGACTCAAGGGAATTAGTTAGCTATGATAGACTTGCACCTTCGTGCCTCCCCTTTACACAATATATATTGTTGAATATATGAGCAAGTTACTAGGAGATTTAATCCGAATAAACACAAAATAAATCATGACGGCTAAAGCAGCGAATAAACTAATCATGTGGACTAGCATAATAGATGAACATATCGAATCTAGAACACAGACTAGACACATGAATTCTACCACGATCTCGAACAGGAAGGACAGAAACACATAAGGTGTAACTAGAGCAGCACCGTTGGCGTTGAGGTTGTCACCCATGTCGTTGAAGAAGAGGTTGTCGAGGTCGGGGAAAAAGTCGTCGTCGTCGGTGAAGTCGTCGCTGACAGCAGTCGCGCGAGTGCGCTCCCCAAAAACCCGATCGCCCCTCTCGGCGATCCAAAAGAATCGAAAACGGTTCAATAATTAACGCGTCCATTAGTTATTAGTTAATGACTCATTAATTTTTCCCGAGCAGCAAAAATATAGACAACGTGCATAGCTCATTCCCGCAACACGCATCGGGGAGAGGCAAGCGAGGAGGAGCGCGCGTGTAGGTCCCCTCTTCTCATGCTCATACAAGTGGTAGAAGAACTCACCTTATAAAGAGGTGCAAGTCTTTCTCAACTTCCAAGGTGGGACTAAACTTTAGTCTCACTTACACCACTCACATGTGTGCATGAATGAGCCAAGAGAATTTTAGGATTTTAGTTGGGCTTTGGGCCAAAGGCCTACTAGCAAATTCCAACATATATGTACTGGCATGAATCAAATACATAAGTGTGTTGCATCGTATCCATGTCTCTTACGCTATCAACTGTTGAATCACGTCCATTTGTTTCAGTGTTGGTCACCAACATCTGAAATCGGGTGCTCCTAGTCAATTCAAACATGTTCAAATGTGGTTTTATGTTACTTCATCCTCGATCTAAAGCCCTAAGGTTGGGGTTAACTGTGGTATATTTCCTCTTACTGTTTTGCGTGCACAACCTCAACTTTCTTTCTCCGGACCGCATTCGCTATGTGGACTGTAGTGCTACTATCAACTGGTGCATCATGCTTATTGTTTTACTATTTGTTGCGAGCTTTTGAAATCAGATGCTCGCTGTCAGTATTCAATCATGATATGATATTTCATTTATCTAAATCCAGAAGGTTTATGTCAAATGTGTTCCTTGCATGGACAAACTTCTTTCTTCCGATCGATTCACCATGGACTAATAGTTAGTACTCCCTCCGTTCACTATTATAAGATCTTCTAACTTAAAAAAATGGATGTACATAAACACATTTTAGTGTGTTTGTTAACTTATTTCAGTCTATGTAGTCCAAATTGAAATATCCATAACATTTTATAATGGTGAACAAAGGGACTATCAACTGTCAATGTATTACACCCATTTGCTTCCACATCTGAAATTGGATGCTCCTTGTCTATACATACATGTTCAAATGTCATTTCGTGTTACTTCTTTGCTCTTGATCCAAAGGTGTTGTGGTTTAATGTGTTTGTTCATATTCTCATGTTGGAAAGAATAAGTGTGTTATATGAAAATTTACGGAGGGGGGGAGGTCCACACTACAGATTTATTTCACCTCTTTCATTCCCCTTTTATCAAAATGGATTCGGGTCTATTGTTAAAGTTCAGAAGAAGTACAAAGCATCCCCAACATAATAAAAATTGATCACGAAACGACCACTACCGCCACTAGTACGAGCGTCCGATGCCTCACTGCTGCCACTCCCCTACCGGAGCCAGCCTGACCTTTGTCCCTGATAGCCGGAAAATTGTCGTGCACATGTCCCTAAGGACCAGTGCCCTTGGAGCCACAATTGTTGTTGTTGAACCCTTGAATCGATTCAAAGAGACTGACACCATATGTAGCCGCCGCGAACGCGAGGCGAGATAATCTAACCTCTCAACCCAGAGAAGACAACATGATTCTATGTCGGACCTCCGTCAAATCCGTTTTGATGGACGCACTTGAGCAGGATCGAAGCCCAAAAGCCCAACTCGAAAGTGAGACGTTGCCATCCACGTGAACGTTGTCCCTGTGAGAAAATAACCTAACCTAAACTACTAGCCAGCCATGGCACCTGGATTCTCCTCCCCACCACTAGCCGCCGAAGCGGCAGGTAAATGGGAGGAGAATCCACAGGCTGGTCGACGGAAATGGAAGGGATTAGATTTGTAGCCGCCACCTCCGCTTGAGTGAATCATAGGAAAAGACGCCTTACAGCTACCAAATTGTATCTTCGTTTGTGTCATACTAACAACTATGAATCACTATTAGGGAAAACCTTATACATAGAACTTTAGCAATAGCGAGGGTCAAAAAAAGCACGCTGGTGCTAAGTAGCAGTAGCGCGCCTGCGCAAACCGCGCTGCAGATAAAGTTCTAGTAGTAGCGCGTCTTCTTCTAAACACGTTACTACTAAAATTCCCACGGCTTAGTCGATAGGCTACACATAGTAGTAGCGACCTATAACGAACCGCGCTACCGCTACTTTCTTTGTAGCAGCGCGTTTTAGTCTAAACTTGCTACTAATAGAGGATATAAAATTAAATGGAAAGCAAATAGAAAGGTAATTGAAAATGAAAGAAATAGAATAAGGTGAAAGGAAAAAAATAAATGTGAAGAAAACTAAATGAAAAAGGGGGGAAAAGAGAATGGTGTACCAGTAGCGTGTATTCCAGAACGCGCTGTAGCTAACGTAGCAGTAGCGCCCTTTCTGGAACACGCTACTGGTACTTCTGACTTAACCACGGGGTTAGTCCTTCCCCACGGCCACTTCATCCCCCAAATCCAAGTCCACTCTCGCCGCCACCGTCGCCCCTCGGCCGCCACGCGCTCTCCGCACACCCTCTACGCCGCCCCCGACCCCAGATTCAACGCCGCCCTGCCCCCGACCTCAACGCCGCCCCGGGCGCCGCCCCCGACCCTGACCTCAACGCCGCCCCCGCCCCCCCGACCTCAACGCCGCTCCGGAGCCCCGACCACGACCTCGACGCCGCCTGCCCCTCCCTCGTCGCAGGCACCCGAGGTGAGCACGCCTGCTCCTCCCTCTCCCCTACCTCTGCCTAGGGTTTCTACCTCCATCAAATTAGTTAGGGTTCATGTAAGGGTGGAAACGAATCGGATGCGGATGCAGCTCAAATGAGTTAGGGTTCATGTAAGGGTGAAAACGAATCAAATTTCTAAGATGAATCATAAAACGAGTAAAATTTGACCACTTATTTCACTTCATAGTTGGATAATTGGAATATCCGCTACCATTTTCCACCCCTATAGGTTTATCAAATTAGATGGTAATTAGGGCAGTAGTTCCTAGGTACTAATTAGTTAGTAAGAACTAGGTACTAATTAGGTACTAGAATATTTTTATTTATAGTAAGTTTATTTTTAGTAAGAACTAGTTAGTAAGAACTTGTTGCTATTTTTTTAGTTAAAGCAATTTTCCCGCATCGACGTGGACGATGCCTATCCCGCATGCTCGTCGTCGAGTCAGCGGAGGACGACACCTGCTTGACCAGATGGGCCATGTCCGGGACTGGGCTCCGCCGGGGTGGTACTGGGAGGCGCTACCTACCGGGGGGCGCAGGTTGGTGAGGAGCCAGCCTGTCGTTGACCCGAACCTTCTTTGGTGGCGGTCGTGTGGGCCAGTGACGGTCCAGAGGCTCGAGGACTCCGCGGAGGTGGTGCGTCACCGTGTCAGTGAGGAGGACGCGCACGTCCGTCGCTACTTGTTTGCGTTGGAGCACATGTTCTCCAATACCTGGCAGGTTCTCTAGGGATCTCACTGGAGGTATGATCCCGTGATGGTTCCTTCTCTGTGGGTGTCCACCGCCCGCGCCGATACCCATCGTGTGCTAGGGTTTTAGTTGTACTAGTGATGTTATATGTATGACACTATTCGGGATGTATTAGTGATAATATTCGACGATGTACGGACGCATGAGATGATTTACTTTTGCTTATTGAATGCATGCTAATTTGAGTCTTATAAGATATTTTGAAATGTATATCTTGTGTTGCTCAATATCCAAGTGGCCGGTCATGTTTGCAGGTTACACCTCCGAGTGTCCTATGTTTTGCCGGAGTGTTGATTCATTTCCGTTCCGGCAAATTTCAGGCGCTCGATATGTCCTATTTTAGCAAAGGTCATGCCGGATTTTTCCGTGAATTTTGGCATGACTTTTGCCGGAATATGTAGGAAATATCGAGTGCCCCGGATTTATATATTGAGTATCCTGGTAGTTGTCTTCTATCAATTTTCAATTAATGTTTTAACTATGAACATAGGAAATGTCTGACGACAAAAAGGATTTCAGTATTTGCAAATACTGCGAAGACGAGCGCGGCCTGTGCGACGGAATCTTCCTAGATGATGATAGGCGCTTCAACATCAAGCTGGACGAGAACTTCGAAGTGGATGCAGTAAGTCACAACGACAAGTCTTTTTTCGTAATTAAGCATGACATCTGCTTCATTTGCTTCATCTTATATTTTTTTTACTATTCTACTAGCGTATCCCCTGCCATGCAAGAGTTTTTGTATTGGATAAGATAGGTTTCAGTCATACTATGGAGGTAAAGAAAGTTTATTTGAAGACCAAGCATGGTTATATTTTCCACGCAAAATTATACAATTCAGATGACTACACCTATTTTGGATGCAAAACATGGCGAGCACTATGCAAGACTTATGCATTTCAGCCTGATATGGTTATCACCTTTGGTATTCGTCCGGAAGATGATATTGAAGGTAATACCGACATCTGGGTCGATGTGCAGACGCCTCCAGTTACACGAAAATGTAAGTTTCTCAATCATATTTATGTCTTTGATATTTTTTATTTCAAAAATAGTTGACAACTAATTTGTATTGTCAGCTTATTTCGGTGCAAGCAAACATATCCAGCGCTTGGTAGACAGGACCTACTACTGTCCCGGGGCTGAACTAAACTGCGAGGAGCTAAGTCATTATGTTTCATGGCTTGAGGATCTTGATACTGTCAAGACAAATTTTCTTCCTGGACTTAGAAATGTTAGTACTGAAAACGTGCGACCAATAGTGTTCGTAATGAACTACGTTTTGGGGAACGTAGTAATTTCAAAAAAATTCCTACGCACACGCAAGATCATGGTGATGCATAGCAACGAGAGGGGGAGAGTGTGATCTACATACCCTTGTAGATCGACAACGGAAGCGTTAACTTGGTTGATGTAGTCGTACGTCTTCACGGCCCGACCGATCAAGCACCGAAACTACGGCACCTCCGAGTTCTAGCACACGTTCAGCTCGATGACGATCCCCGGACTCCGATCCAGCAAAGTGTCGGGGAAGAGTTCCGTCAGCACGACGGCGTGGTGACGATCTTGATGTACTACTGTCGCAGGGCTTCGCCTAAGCACCACTACAATATTATCAAGGACTATGGTGGAAGGGGGCACCGCACACGGCTAAGAATATGATCACGTGGATCAACTTGTCTCTCTAGGGGGTGCCCCTGCCTCCATATATAAAGGCTCAAAAGGGGGGGCGGCTGGCCAAGGTGAGGCGCGCCAGGAGGAGTCCTACTCCCTCTGGGAGTAGGACTCCCCCCCTTTCCTAGTTGGAATAGGATTCTTGGAGGGGGGAAAGAGGAGAGAGAGGAGGAAGGGGGGCCAGCCCCCTCTCCTTGTCCAATTCGGACCAAGGGGGGAGGGGCGCGCGGCCCATCTCTGGCCACCTCTCCTCTCCTCCACTAAGGCTCACTAAGGCCCATATACCTCCCGGGGGGTTCCGGTAACCTCCCGGTACTCCGGTAAAATCCCGATTTCACCCGGAACACTTCCGATATCCAAACATAGGCTTCCAATATATCAATCTTTATGTCTCGACCATTTCGAGACTCCTCGTCATGTCCGTGATCACATCCGGGACTCCGAACAACCTTCGGTACATCAAAATTCATAAACTCATAATATAACTGTCATCGAAACCTTAAGCGTGCGGACCCTACGGGTTCGAGAACAATGTAGACATGACCGAGACACATCTCCAGTAAATAACCAATAGCGGAACCTGGATGCTCATATTGGCTCCCACATATTCTACGAAGATCTTTATCGGTCAGACCGCATAACAACATACGTTGTTCCCTTTGTCATCGGTATGTTACTTGCCCGAGATTCGATCGTCGGTATCCTAATACCTAGTTCAATCTCGTTACCAGCAAGTCTCTTTACTCGTTCCGTAATACATGATCTCACAACTAATTCATTAGTTGCAATGCTTGCAAGGCTTATGTGATGTGCATTACCGAGAGGGCCCAGAGATACCTCTCCGACAATCGGAGTGACAAATCCTAATCTCGAAATACGCCAACCCAACATGTACCTTTGGAGACACCTGTAGAGCTCCTTTATAATCACCCAGTTACGTTGTGACGTTTGGTAGCACACAAAGTGTTCCTCCGGCAAACGGGAGTTGCATAATCTCATAGTCATAGGAACATGTATACGTCATGAAGAAAGCAATAGCAACATACTAAACGATCGGGTGCTAAGCTAATGGAATGGGTCATGTCAATCAGATCATTCAACTAATGATGTGATCCCGTTAATCAAATGACAACTCTTTGTCCATGGTTAGGAAACATAACCATCTTTGATTAACGAGCTAGTCAAGTAGAGGCATACTAGTGACACTCTATTTGTCTATGTATTCACACATGTATTATGTTTCCAGTTAATACAATTCTAGCATGAATAATAAACTTTTATCATGATATAAGGAAATAAATAATAACTTTGTTATTGCCTCTAGGGCATATTTCCTTCACTACGGTCACATCTATTTAGGAAGGATGGTAAGATTTTTACTATTTGTCCTTAGTGCATCTTTTCCATACATTATTTGTGAAGCTAAACTTCATTGCTAAGTATGTGACCATACGATGTTCTTCAACAGGGACTCCCGATGAATGTTGTGCCTTACGGGATCGAGACTAAAGGTACCATGAGTATTATTAGCTTACGGCCAAGATATCCTACATGTTACTTTAGTGCATTCAAGATCAGCGATGAATGCTTAATAGTGGAAGACTGGACCAGATATGTGATGGGGGAGCGCAGACAAGTACTAGGGGGCAGCAAACAGATGTGCTACCCAAAATTAGGAGACAGGTTCATCTGCGTGCTCCAACTTGATCAAGGAGAAGAGCTACACATGTTTTATGTTGTTTTACCTAAGAGAGAGCAGCAAGAGTGATTAGCTAGAAATGAGTTTGAGGATGATGATGTGCTACACTATATATGACTATGATGATAAAATAGTTAGTGTTAGTGGTAATGACTGATGATTATTATTAGCTAGTGTTAGTGGTGATTAAATAAATATTGTTGGTGGTAATGATTATGATGATGATTAAATAGCTTGTGCTGGCGGATTAGATTCAAGTGGAGGCAACATGTGGTGCACATCAAAAGTACTACTAGTCCAAACTAGATCAAGTTTAGATTAGTAGTATACTTTTGACATGCACCACATATTGCCTCCACTTGAACCTAATCCACCTTCATTTGACACACTGTTATGGACATAATGATGTAAACCTCATAACTGGTATTGTACCAATATTTGTACGATGGCGCATAAATACACTAAAAATAAAAAATAAAAAAACAATACTAGTAGCGATGGAAAGAAAACACGCTGCCAGTAGTTACATTAGAAGTAGCGTGGGAGTGAACAAGCGCTGCAGCTATTTGTCCTAGCAGTAGCGCGTGCGGCACGCGTTACTGCTAAGCAATAGCTATAGCGCCTTATTAGTAGCGCGCCTACCCGCGCTACTAGTGAGCACAAAACCAGCGCCACTGTTAGGGTTTTTCCTAGTAGTGAATGGTGATAATATTGAATCATGAAAATTTTAAACACATGGGACAAATATACCAAACAACTATTTTTTATAGAGAAAACATCCAAAAGGTTCATATCAAGGAAAGGGCTACAAAGAATGAAAGTAACAAACACCAGAATGTAATAAAGAAATAACCAACAAACACCTGGCAACTCCAATCGCTTGATTGATTTTGAGGACCGCAAATGAGGACCAATTCTAGTGATGGAAGAACGACAATTTCGGTCCAGCGTCAGCAGGGCCACGTCCCAAGCTTGTTGACGCTCTAATCTGGTGCCACCACTCTCGAGTCAGGAAGAGTAATAGACGGCCACACCGAGGCAACTAACTGGCAAGGCAAACAACACAAAGTTGCATCGTCGTCCGCAACCATACACTAGTAGAAAAACGGCCATTTGTCCCGGTTCATAAGGCCCATCTGTCCCGGTTGGGGAACCGGGACTAAAGGGTCGTTACTAATGCCCTAGGCCTTTAGTCCCGGTTCTTACACGAACCGGGACAGATGGGCCTCCACGTGGTCGGTGCTGCGAGCCCAGGCAGGAGGCCCTTTAGTCCCGGTTGGTGGCACCAACCGGAACCAATAGGCATCCACGCGTCAGCTGTTCAGGGGCTAGGGTTTTTGTTTTTTTTCTGAAAGGGGGTTGGATTTGGGGGTTTTGTATGGTTAATTAAGGTGTTTCATATATTGTGTTAGGTAGCTAATTAATTAATAGAGAGAAGTGTCCTCTCTTATCTCCGTGCTTGGTCTACGCTACATACTATACGTATAGAGAGGCCCTCGACACGCTAGCTAGTAAGAAAATGAAGGAAACCATTAAGTATAGAAGTTCGTCATGCATACCGAGAGAAGTGATCGACCTTTCCTTCTCCGAGAGATTGGTCGAACAACAAGTTTTTGTATATCCATCCGACGCTACTGGCTACATATATACAATATAAGATCTCTTACAATATAATCCCCTAATTATATATGAACTCAGGGTCCACATGGTATTCTCGGGCTTTATTGATGACGTGGTGAAGAAAAAATCCCGCTAATTCCTCTTGAATTGATTTCATGCGATCTTCTGGTAGGAGTTCATTCCGCATCTCCCACGTCTAATTTAAAGAAGGGGGTTAATACATATATATGAATGAAACTCAACAGAAATGATGGTGTAATAAAATAAAATTGTGATTATTATTGCTTACGCACATCAAATTGTCTTTTAGAGTAGCCCCGCTTATCTTTGCAAGTCACGTTGTAGATGAACTCGCACACGTAGTATCCATAGTAATCATTCCCTTGTTCCTGCCACAAGCACTTTACGAGAAACAGAGGTCAATCAAACTGATAATGAAGCATTATAAATGGCATTCATGGAAGTAGCTAGAATCAACGGGAGATGCGCAGAACTAGCTAGCTAGTAGTATTTACTTTCGGGTATGTATATCGCAGCTCCTTCGGCAGTCCCGAAGCTTCTTCGGTGAACTTTTTCCAAACCCTGCAAGACAAAGAAAATAATTATTACTTGAGATATCAGGAAATTAACAAAAAGTTGCCGATATGGTGCGATAATGATCGATTGAACTTACTTGTTGAGAATTTTAGTCATGTCCGCATAGGTGTCGGGATCTTTTTGTCTCGAGTTTATGACGGTTACTAGTCCCCGCTCAAGCTTAATCTCCAGGAGAATATAGTGGAAGCTGGGCACGCATGCATAACTCATCAATTACATTACTATAACCTCACTCGAGTAATAAGGGAAACCATATATGCACAAGACAGTAACAATCACTTGAAGTTGTAAGGAAAGAGTATTTTATCTTTGTTTTGATTTATTATCAATGATTTGAGCAAGTTGGCCTCACCATATTTGGCGTTCTTTTTAACCTGAAATTCATCTATGAGATTTGTGTTAATGAACCCAATATCATACATTTCTGCTCCTCTACACTCGACGATCTTCAATCTGTATAATATAGTGAGGATAATCATATATACATGCAATGAAAGAGCTGAGCTATATATAGAGACTTAATGACAGAAGTAGTACTTACAGATAGTAGCAAGTGACCGTTAATTTATCGAGGGCCTTTTGATTGAACCACTGAAAGAACTCCTCAAATGGAACATTAAACAAATCAATCCCAATGAGGTCGTGCTCCTCTTTAACTCTCAGATATAAAGTATTCGTCCCCTAGACTCTCTGCAGGTTTTCATGTACCAATCATGGAATCTTCGCATCATCGTTGTTAGAGATTTTTCATTTTTGACAAGAGGCTTCCCGTAATGGTATTGGTGTTCTTCCACCTCTAAGAAATCATAATGTACATCGTCGGGCACGTAATCTCCAAGATTGCTATAACCGGGCACCATCCTCGGATCATTAGCGACGATATCGCTAGACACCTTGAGCGGGGGGCACGATTGGTCCGCTTGTTCGCCGAGCTGGGCAATTTTTTCCCAACTCGTCGTTCTGCTAACCTTCGATCACTGATAGTATTTCCCGACCGCTCCGCTTTGATATATACCTTTGCAGTAATGCACTCATAGTTGTTTTTCAGCGGAGACTTTGGTGGTTTCCTCAGGGCATCGATAGTGCGGTGAGCTTTCACCGGGTCTACCTTCTCCTCCGGAGGTGGATGTCTCTTTGCTTTCACCCCTTCAAAGAAGTCCTTCACTTCTTTTTCCATGATCTTCGCGTTTTCTTCCACGGTCCTCTCGTATGGTAACTTCTCTAGATGCTTGAGAGGTGGACCGAATCTGTATTGCCTCCCGCCTCTGGCTGTACCGCTAGACGCCGGAGCATACGGAGCGGATGCGGCTGTCTTCTTTCGTGCTTGCTTACGAGGGGAGGAGAAGGACTACGACGCGCCGGAGCAGCCGGGGTGGCGGCGGGTCTCTTCCGCCCTTACTGGTGAGGCGGAGAAGGAGGAAGCTGGTGGCTGCTCGGGCGCGCCGGCGCATGCGGAGAAGGAGGCTGAGTGCCCTGATCACTCGCCGAAGGAGGAGGCGGTGGAGGAGGCGGAGTGCCCTGACTCGCCGGAGGAGGAGGAGGAGGAGGAGGAGGCGGAGGCGTCCAGTTCAGAAGGTTGATGAGCTCCTTCCGCCATAGGCAGAGTCTTCAGACAAGAACCCAGCCGAGTCTCCCCGTCACCCGTAGGGTAGTCAAGCTGGAGGTCCTAAAATCCTTCTGTGATTTCATCCACCATCACCCTAGCATATACTTCTGGAATCGGCCGGCAGTGAAAAGTTGCGCCAGGTTCAGGAGCTGCAACAGAGTCAACAGCCGCCTTGACTTTCAATTCCATCCTCTGCGTCATAAAGTGGCAATTCTGAGACTCCGTGATAGCATCCACGGGGTAGCTAGCAGGAGCCGTGAAGACAGGCTCCTGAAGCAGCTCCGTGGAAGCCACGCTGCTTCTCCGCTGAGATGGCGGGGTAGCTTTGGGTGTAGCTTCAGCAGGTCGTGTGCTGTGAACTGCGTCTCGTTCCTCTAGCGCTTGTACCCTTGCGTGCAACGCCTGTAGTTGGGTCAACTCCTTTTTCTTCTTCCTCTCCCAACGTTTGTAACCGACTGCGTCGGGAAATCCAGCCTTCCACGAAAGGGAGCCTGGCGTGCCTCGTGTCCGTCCGGGGTGCTCAGGATTCCCGAGGGCCTCTGTGAGCTCGTCGTTCTCTCTGTCCGGAACGAAAGTTCCTTGCTGTGCCTTTTCGATATACTCCTGAAGCTTCTCGATGGGTGTGTTCAGCTGCTCGTTGGTCCAAACGCACTTCCCTGTTGCAGGGTCCAATTTTCCCCCAACCCCGAAGAACCAAGTTCTGCAATGGTCTGGCCAGTGTTGCGTCTCTGGTTCGATCCCTTTATCAATGAGGTCATTCTCAGCCTCGTCCCACAACGGCCGGGCTTTCAGGTAGCCACCTAACCCCGTGCGATGGTGATGCTTCTTCTTTGCAACATTTTTCTTGTCTGTCGCTGACATCTTTGCTGCTCTCTCAGATTTCTTTTTGGTGATAAATGCGGGCCACTGATCTTTGATCTTCTCAAATCGGCCGATGAATTCTGGAGTCTTGTCTTGGTCGACAAACGATGATTTCAGCTCATTCTTCCACCTCCTGAATAGCTCAGCCATCTTCTTAAGAGCATAAGCCTTGATCATTGGCTTTTAACAGGATTCTCCAGATCCTCCTCTGGTGGGAACGTGAAATTTTCCTGAGCGCGGTCCAAAGATCAGCTTACTGCCTATCGATGACATAAGACACCTGATAGTCTTTTGTAACGCCCTCGATGCGGCTATAGCTCCCACGTGTCGAGGCACGACTTAGAGACATAACCGCATTGAAAGCAATGTCGCAAGTTAGGCAATCTTCACAACATCCCATGTAATATAAATAATAAAGGGCAGATACATAGTTGGCTTACACTCGCCACGTCAATCAAAGTGCATAAATAACATTACAACAATCAAACACTCATGGCCCGACTACGGCGCCAAAGTAAAAGATAACCCAACATGTGACATGGTCCCGATCACCCCAACAGGGCACCACTACTAATCATCAGGAAAAGACACGTAGTATCGTTGAGAATCCTCGTCGAACTCCCACTTGAGCTCAAGCGCGTCATCTAGAGCGGAAACATCAGGCCCTGCATCTGGTTTGGAAGTAATCTGTGAGCCACAGGGACTCAGCGATCTCGCACCCTCGTGATCAAGACTATTTAAGCTTAATAGGTAAGGCAAGGTAAATGTATGGAGCTGCAGCAAGCGACTAGCATATATGGTGGCTAACCTATTCGCAAATGAGAGCGAGAAGAGGAGGCAAAGCGCGAGCGAGTAACTAGAGGACAACCTGCGCAAACATTACTCCGACACCGTGTTCACTTCCCGGACTCCACCGAGAAGAGACCATCACGGTAACTCACACTGTTGATTCATTTTAATTAAATTAAGGTTCAAGTTATCTACAACCGGACATTAACAAATTCCCATCTGCCCATAACTGCAGTCACGGCTTTCGAAAGTTCAAATCCCTGCAGGGGAGTCCCAACTTAGCCTATGACAAGCTCTCACGGTCAACGAAGGAATAGACCTCCTCCCGAGACGTTCCGATCAGACTCGGTATCTCGGTTCTTTAAGACACTTCGACAGGTTAAAACAAATCCAGCAACACCGCCCGAATGTGCCGACAAATCCCGATAGGAGCTGCACATATCTCGTTCTCAGGGCACACTCAGATGAACACTACGTACAACTAAAACCAACCCTCGAGTTGCCCCGAGGTGGCGCTGCAAGTGGCTCTATTTGGACCAACACTCAGAGGAGCACTGGCCCGGGGGGTTTAAATAAGATGACCCTCGGGCTCCGGAAACCCAAGGGAAAAGAGGCTAGGTGGCAAATGGTAAAACCAAGGTTGGGCATTGCTGGAAAAGCTTTAATCAAGGCGAACTATCAAGGGGTTCCCATTATAACCCAACCGCGTAAGGAACGCAAAAAAATCCGGGAACATAACACCGATTTGACGGAAACTAAGGCGGCAAGAGTGGAACAAAACACTAGGCGAGAGGCCGAGCCTTCCACCCTTTACCAAGTATATAGATGCATTAAGATAACAAGATAATATAATGATATCCCAACAAGTAAATAATGTCCCAACAAGGAACGGTCTCCAATCTTCACCTGCAACTAGCAACGCTATAAGAGGGGCTGAGCAAAGCGGTAACATAGCCAATCAAGGGTTTGCTGGGACATGGTGGGTTAGAGGTTTTACATGGAAATTTGGGAGGCATGATAAGCAAGTGGTAGGTATCGTAGCATAGGCATAGCAAAAGAGAGAGCATCTAGCAAAGCAAAGATAGTAGTGATTTTGAGGGTATGATCATCTTGCCTACAAAGTTGTCAGAATTGACTGGATCCTCGAAGGCAAATTCAACGGGCTCCTCGTTAGCGAACTCGTCTCCCAGCTCTACCCAAACAAGACAAACAAGCAACAAGGACACAATCAACCACATGCAAACTCAAACAACATGATGCGAAGATGGTATGCTATGCGGGATGCGATGCGGGATGCATATGCAAGATTTGGCAAGGTATGAATGAACCTGGCCTCAACATGGAAATCCAAGTGTTCCACTGGAAAGATGAGATGAAATCGCTTGAAAACGATATAAAGAACGCCGGAATCGGAGTTACGGTTTGGAAATGGCAAGCAATTCAAATATGACCATGTTCTGCGATTTACAGCAAGTAGCCATCTAAATGCAATAAGATGAACATGTTACAGCACCCAAACATGGCATCAAAATACATGGAAGGAATCCATTCATGAAGCTTAACAAAAGTCTAGCACTGAGCTACGGCCAATTCATCCATTAATAGGTTCAAACAAGTATGGCAAAAATGCATTTGACAAACAGATTTTAGACTTAGTGAAATTATCACTTGTCTGGAATTTCAGATCAGATAGCACTCTTCGGAGCATGAAACCTATATGCTATAGGACCTGAACATGGCAAAGTAAAGCATGGCATGGAGCTACACATAGAGCTTAACAAAAGTCCCTTAGTGACCTTGAGCCAAAAGGGATCAGAAAATACATTTGCAAGCATGTGAACATGGCAAAAACATAATCAGTTCTCAGACTTAGTGAAAAATGGAGCATGCTGAAACAGATATCAAGTAGGCATGTTTACGAGCTCGATGCACTCACTACAGAGCAAGTCATGACAATATAAGCATGCACCCATCAAGAATACACAAAAAACAAGCTAGACATGGCAAGAACAATACCATAGCATGAACGGATCAACTACAACATCCTCGGCAAAATTGTTAACAAGTAGACAATCTGCCCAGATTAACGAAATGACAAAAGTAGAGCTCGATTGACTCAAGATAGGGTGCTCTATAATTGCAAACAAAGACATGGATGGATAAAGCACTACAATATTAACAATACATCCTTACTGATCATCCTCAAAAGAGGCACGGATCACTAGGAAACAATATGAACATATGGCATATTGAGATAAACAGTCCAAGGAATTAGTGGAAATGCTAAGTCCCTGAAATCAGCATTAATGAATGCACCACTTTGCAAGCTCGTGCTAGTCACCACACACATCACAAAAATACATGGGTTGCACCTCTGTAAAGATGGCAAAACATATAACAAAACTCATGAAGAGCTCAGGGGCATATCATGCACACATTAATCATGGCAAAAATGACAAATATCTATTTGGAGCAGCAGATTTGACAATTATCTCAAATAGCACTTTTCTAACAGCATTTCGGGCATCAAGATGAACTCAGATGAAAATGATGCAATGAGATGAAATGATGTACTCTCTGAGATGAACATTTTGATATGCTATATGCCCAAAACGGAGCTACGGATGAGGAGTTACGACATGATGAACAGGAGCAAAAAATTAGGGTTTCGGGCAAAAAGTCAACCCGATATATTCTCAGATCCAGATCCGCATGCTTTACGAGGTTCGTCGGAGGAGCACTGTTCACCGGAGCTAGACAGGGAGGCCGCCGGAGAAGGACTTGCCAGCGACGTCGCGGGTAACGGCGGAGGGCGGCAGAGGCGGGGATGGCCGGAGAAGGTGGCTGGTCCGGGTGCGGCAGCGCCGGCGTCGAAGGCGGCCGGGGCGGCGCGGTGGCGCCGGCTGGCGAGAGCGGGCGAAGACGCGGTGGCGGCGAGAGCTTCTAGGCGGCGGGGCGAGGCGCGGGAGGCAAGACCCACTAGCGCGCGTAGGGGATCGCGGATGGGCCTGCGGGCCCGTGCCGGATCCGGCGAAGTGGGGCTCAGCGGGAGCTAACGTGGCAGCGCGCGGTAGGTCAGGCGGCAGCGGGCGTACGTGTCCGGTCCGCTCTGGACACGTCCGGCGGCGGCGGTGGATGGATCTAGGGTTTCGGGGGAAGGAGAAGGGCAATTTCGGAGGGGTCTTTATATAGGCATAGAAGGAGCTAGGAGAGCCCAAATGAGGTGCGGTTTTCGGCCACGCGATCGTGATCGAACGCTCTAGGTGATGAAGAGGGTTTTGGTCGGTTTTGGGCCAACTTGGAGGGGTGTTGGGCTACAACACACACGAGGCCTTTTTGGTCCCTCGGTTAACCGTTAGAGCATCAAACGAAGTCCAAATGGTACGAAACTTGACAAGCGGTCTACCGGTAGTAAACCAAGGCCTCTTGGCAAGTCTCGGTCCAATCCGGAAATGTTTAATCCCCACACACGAAAGAAAGGTAGAAATGACCACCGGAGGAGAACGAAGCGCCGGAATGCAAAACGAACAACGGGGAAAATGCTCGAATGCATGAGATGAACACGTATGTAAATGGAATGCACATGATGACATGATATGAGATGCATGACAACGACAACAACACACAAAGGCAAAAACCCGAACCCGAGAAAATAAAATAACTTAAGGCCGGAAGCGGCAAGAGTTGGAATACATATTGGGTAAATCATATCCGGGGTGTTACATCTTTGTCCTTAGGCTTCAACCATTGCTCGATGATGATCAGGATCATGTCCCTAACTAGAACCTCGCATTGAGCATTAAATTTTTGATTGGTCTGGAGGGGTTCAATCGGTTGGCCAGCGCGATCAATTTCGACGATCATGTACCTTTGATCCGCGCGCAACTTTCTCTTCGGGCCTCGTCTCATTACCAAAGTGTTGCTCGATCCGGAGGGCTAGAAAAGAAGAAAAGGAAGAGAGTTAATATGTGTACATACCAAAAACAATAAATGCATCAATTAGCTATAGTTAGCACATGCTTAATTAATTAATATATATACCTGGCCGGACTCCATTCGGTCACCGGAGCCGTCATCACGGTGTCCTTCCCCCTTCATTCGGTCACCGGAGCCGTCATCACGGTGTCCTTCCCCCTCCATTCGATCACCAGAGCCGTCATCACGGTGTCCTTCCTCCTCCATTGTTTGATCATCATCGTAGCCTGCTTCTTCATCCTGTCTTTCCGGACCATCGGTGCATGTGTCGTTGAGAAACAACAAGACGGCATCACTTCCGTGTGTGATTATCTCCCCTAACACCACTTCTGTTGCTTCGTCTCGGGGGTGCGGATCCATAGTTTCTGCAAATATTTACAACATGGCAATTATTATTCAAACATGACAGATGGATATATTAGTGGCAAACATAGAACTAGCTAGCTAAGCGCAATAAGGAATCATATTAGTGGTCTGGCCTCGACACTTCTCTAGGGTCTGGGGTGGCCTCGGCAACGCTTCAAGGGTTTGGGGTGGCCTCAACAATGCTTCAAGGGTTCGGGGTGGCCTCGACGACAACGCTCTTTTAACTTGGTAAATTTGGGTGGCCTCAAGAGAGTTTGTCGATCAGGTAGGGGCGCGGCGGGAGGGGGTAGGAGGCCGACATCGTTTTTTTCTAGGGTTTGGGTGTCCTAGAGAGTTTTGGTCGAGCGAGAGGGCCGGGGGTGCTCCCAACGTCCCCCCTCACTTTAACAAAGAACTACCTTAAAAAAAGACTTGCTTCGCCGCGGGTGCTCGATCGGTGCGACGTGGACTCGGCGGAAACACTTTATCAAAATGCGGTGGTGGCCGGGCCGGGCTGTTTTCTTTTCCTTCTTCATTATTTCCTTTGTTTTTTCTTATATGTTTGTTTTCGTTTTCATTCTACATTTTCGTACATACAAAAAAAATAAAGTTTCTATACAAAAGTGCACAATTTTTATGAACAAACTACAACATCTAAATTAACTATACATCTAAATAAATATAACTACACATCTGAAATTTTCCTAATCTTAAAACTAAACTAAACATAAACTAAAATAATATAACTACACATCCATACATACATACATACACATACATATACATCTACATTATATATGAACAAAAAAATACTAATTTTATGAACATAAAAAGGTCTATGAACAAAAAAAAACATCACATCAATATTTTCATCCATCCATATATACATACATACATACATACATACATATATATACATCTACATTATATATGAACAAATAATACATAAACTTTACTAATAAAAAAACGACAGCGGGCCGAGGCGGCGGCAGCTCACAGCGTGGGAGGCGACGGCGACGGCGATGGAGGGGGTGGGGCAGGGCGCGGGCTCTAGGGCAGGGGCGACGACGACGATGGGGGCGGGCCGGGGCAGGGGGCGCGCGCGACGGAGATGGCGGGGGCGGGCCGGGGCAGGGGCGACGGCGACGGCGGGGGCGGGCCGGGGTAGGGGCGCGGGCGACGGTGACGGCTGTTGGGGAACGTAGCAGAAATTCAAAAAATTTCCTACGTAACACCAAGATCTATCTATGGAGAGACCAGCAACGAGTAGAAAGGGAGTGCATCTACATACCCTTGTAGATCGCTAAGCGGAAGCGTTCAAGTAAACGGGGTTGATTGAGTCGTACTCGTCGTGATTCAGATCACCGATGATCAAGTGCCGAACGGACGGCACCTCCGCGTTCAACACACGTACAGCCCGGTGACGTCTCCCACGCCTTGATCCAGCAAGGAGAGAGGGAGAGGTTGAGGAAGACTCCATCCAACAGCAGCACAACGGTGTGGTGGTGGTGGAGGAGCGTGGCAATCCCGCAGGGCTTCGCCAAGCACCATGGGAGAAGAGGAGGAAGGAGAGGGGCAGGGCTGCACCAATGAGAGATCAAATCGCGTGTTATGGGCAGCCCCTAGGCCTCATATATATAGGGGAAGGGGAGGGCTGCGCCCCCTTTAGGGTTTCCCACCCCAAGGGGCGGCGGCCAGCCTCCAGATGGCATCTGGTGCGGCGGCCAAGAGGAGGGGGAGGAGTCCATCCTCCCCAAGGCACCTCGGAGGTGCCTTCCCCCTCAAGGACTCTTCCCTCTAGGGTTCCCTAGGCGCATGGGCCTCTTGGGGCTGGTGCCCTTGGCCCATGTAGGCCAAGGCGCACCCCCTACAGCCCATGTGGCCCCCCGGGGCAGGTGGCCCCACCCGGTGGGCCCCCGGGACCCTTCCGGTGGTCCCGGTACAATACCGATGACCCCGAAACTTGTCCCGATGGCCGAAACAGGACTTCCCATATATAAATCTTTACCTCCGGACCATTCCGGAACTCCTCGTGACGTCCGGGATCTCATCCGGGACTCCGAACAACATTCGGCTACCACATACAAGCTTCCTTTATAACCCTAGCGTCATCGAACCTTAAGTGTGTAGACCCTACGGGTTTGGGAGACATGTAGACATGACCGAGACGTTCTCCGGTCAATAACCAACAGCGGGATCTGGATACCCATGATGGCTCCCACATGTTCCACGATGATCTCATCGGATGAACCACGATGTCAAGGACTCAATCGATCCCGTATACAATTCCCTTTGTCTATCGGTATGTTACTTGCCCGAGATTCGATCGTCGATATACCGATACCTTGTTCAATCTCGTTACCGGCAAGTCACTTTACTCGTTCCGTAACACATCATCCCGTGATCAACTCCTTGGTCACATTGCGCATATGATGATGTCCTACCGAGTGGGCCCAGAGATACCTCTCCGTTTACACGGAGTGACAAATCCCAGTCTCGATCCGCATAAAACAATAGATACTTTCGGAGATACCTGTAGTGCATCTTTATAGTCACCCAGTTACGTTGTGACGTTTGATACACCCAAAGCACTCCTACGGTATCCAGGAGTTACACGATCTCATGGTCAAAGGAAGAGATACTTGACATTGGCAAAGCTCTAGCAAATGAACTACACGATCTTTGTGCTAGTCTTAGGATTGGGTCTTGTCCATCACATCATTCTCCTAATGATGTGATCCCGTTATCAACGACATCCAATGTCCATAGCCAGGAAACCATGACTATCTGTTGATCACAACGAGCTAGTCAACTAGAGGCTCACTAGGGACATATTGTGGTCTATGTATTCACACGTGTATTACGATTTCCGGATAATACAGTTATAGCATGAATAAAAGACAATTATCATGAACAAGGAAATATAATAATAATACTTTTATTATTGCCTCTAGGGCATATTTCCAACAGTCTCCCACTTGCACTAGAGTCAATAATCTAGTTCACATCGCCATGTGATTAACACTCACAGGTCACATCGCCATGTGACTAACACCCAAGAGTTTACTAGAGTCAGTAGTCTAGTTCACATCACTATGTGATTAACACTCAATGAGTTTTATGTTTGATCATGTTGCTTGTGAGAGAGGTTTTAGTCAACGGGTTTGAAACTTTCAGATCCGTGTGTGCTTTACAAATCTCTATGTCATCTCCTAGATGCAGTTACCACGCTCTATTTGGAGCTGTTCCAAATAACTGTTCTACTTGGAGCTATTCTAAATTGTTGCTCCATTATATGTATCCGGTATCTCTACTTAGAGCTATCTGGATAGGTGTCAAGCTTGCATCGTCGTAACCTTTACGACGAACTCTTTTACCACCTCCATAATCGAGAAAATTCCTTAGTCCACTAGTTACTAAGGATAACTTTGACCGCTGTCCTGTGAGCCATTCTTGGATCACTCTTGTACCCCTTGACTGACTCATGGCAAGGCACACTTTAGGTGCGGTACACAGCATAGCATACTGAAGAGCCTACGTCTTAAGCATAGGGGACGACCTTCGTCCTTTCTCTCTATTCTGCCGTGGTCGAGCTTTAAGTCTTAACTTCGTACCTTACAACTCAGGCAAGAACTCCTTCTTTGACTGGTCCATCTTGAACACCTTCAAGATCATGTCAAGGTATGTGCTTATTTGAAAGTACCATTAAGCATTTTGATCTATCCTTATAGATCTTGATGCTCAATGCTCAAGCAGCTTAATCCAGGCTTTCCATTGAAAAACACTTTTCAAATAACCCTATATGCTTTCTAGAAATTCTACGTCATTTCTGATCCATAACAATATGTCAACAACATATACTCATCAGAAATTCTATAGTGCTCCCACTCACTTCTTTGGAAATACAAGTTTCTTATAAACTTTGTATAAATCCAAAATCTTTGATCATCTCATCAAAGCGTACATTCCAACTCCGAGATGCTTACTCCAGTCCTTAAAAGGATCGCTGGAGCTAGCATACCTTTTAGCATCCTTAGGATCGACAAAACTTTTCTGATTGTATTGCATACAACCTTTCCTTACGAAAACTAGTAAGGAAACTTGTCTTGACATCCATCTGCCAGATTTCATAAATGCAGCTAATGCTAACATGATTCCGACGGACTTAAGCATCGCTACGGATGAGAAAATCTCATCGTAGTCAACTCCTTGAACTTGTGAAAAACTCTTCGCCACAAGTCGAGCCTCATAGACGGTGACATTACCATCCACGTCCGTCTTCTTCTTAAAGATCCATTTATCTTAATGGCTTGCCGATCATCGGGCAAGTCCACCAAAGTCCATGGATCCGTTCTCGGATCTAACCATTTGTCGGAATTTGGGCCCACCATCGCTTCTCCATAGCTCGTAGGTTCATTGTTGTCTAGCAACATGATCTTCAAGACAGGATCACCTTACCACTCCGAAGTAGTACGTGTCCTTGTCGTCCTACGAGGTTTGGTAGTGACTTGATCCGAAGTTTCATGATCAATATCATAAGCTTCCACTTCAATTGGTGTAGGTGCCACAGGAACAACTTCCTGTGCCCTGCCACACACTAGTTGAAGAGACGGTTCAATAACCTCATCAAGTCTCCACCATCCTCCCACTCAACTCTTTCAAGAGAAACCTTTCCTCGAGAAAGGACCCGATTCAAGAAACAATCCTTTATTGCTTTCGGATCTGAATTAGGAGATATACCCAACTGTTTTGGGTTTCCTATGAAGATGCATTTTATCCGCTTTGGGTTCGAGCTTATCAACCTGAAACTTTTTCATATAAGCGTCGCAGCCCCAAACTTTTAAGAAACGACAACTTAGGTTTCTCTAAACCATAATTCATACGGTGTCATCTCATCGGAATTCCGTGGTGCCCTATTTAAAGTGAATGTGGTTGTCTCTAATGCGTAACCCATGAACGATAGTGGTAATTCGATAAGAGACATCATGGTACGCACCATATCCAATAGGGTGCAACTATGATGTTCGGACACACCATCACACTATGGTGTTCCAGGCAGTATTAATTGCGAAACAATTTCCACAATGTCTTAATTGTGTGCCAAAACTCGTAACTCAGATATTCATCTCTATGATCATATCATAGACATTTTATCCTATTGTCATAATGATCTTCTACTTCACTCTGAAATTATTTGAACCATTCAATAATTCAGACTTGTGTTTCATCAAGTAAATATTCTCAACATCTACTCGAATCATCTGTGAAGTAAGAACATAACGATATTCACTGCATGCCTCAGCACTCATTCGACTGCACACATCAAAATGTGTTACTTCCAACAAGTTGCTATCTTGTTCCATCTTACTGAAAATGAGGCTTTTCAGTCATCTTGCCCATGTGGTATGATTTGCATATCTCAAGTGATTCAAAATCAAGTGAGTCCGAACGATCCATTTGCATGGAGTTTCTTCATGCATATACACCAATAGACATGGTTCGCATGCCTCAAACTTTTCAAAAACGAGTGAGTCCAAAGATCCATCAACATGGAGCTTCTTCATGCGTTTTATACCATTATGACTTACATGGCAGTGCCACAAGTAAGTGGTACTATCATTACTATCTTATATCTTTTGGCATGAAAATGTGTATCACTACGACCGAGATTCAATAAACCATTCCTTTAGGTGCAAGACCATTGAAGGTATTATTCAAAATAGAGTAACCATTATTCTCCTTAAATGAATAACCGTATTGCGATAGACATAATCCAATCATGTCTATGCTCAACGCAAACACCAATCTCGGTGGTAGAGGGAGCGTGCGATGCTTGATCATATCAACCTTGGAAACACTTCCAACATATATCGTCAGCTCACCTTTAGCTAGTCTCCGTTTATTCCGTAGCTTTTATTTCGAGTTACTAACACTTAGCAACCGAACCGGTATCCAATACCCTGGTGCTACTAGGAGTACTAGTAAAGTACACATTAACATAATGTATATCCAATATACTTCTATCGACCTTGCCAGCCTTCTCATCTACCAAGTATCTAGGGTAATGTTGCTCCAGTGGTTGTTCCCCTTATTACAGAAGCACTTAGTCTTGGGTTTGGGTTCAACCTTGGGTTTCTTCACTAGAGCAGCAGCTGAATTGCTGTTTCATGAAGTATCCCTTTGTTCCCTTGCCCTTCTTGAAACTAGTGGTTTCACCAACCATCAACAATTGATGCTCCTTCTTGATTTCTACTTTCGCGGTGTCAAACATCATGAATATTTCAAGGATCATCATATCTATCCCTGATATGTTATAGTTAATCACGAAGCTCTAGCAGCTTGGTGGCAATGACTTTGGGGAAACATCACTATCGCATCTGGAGGATCAACTCCCACTCGATTCAAGTGATTGTTGTGCTCAGACAATCTGAGCACAAGCTCAACGATTGAGCTTTTCTCCCTTAGTTTGCAGGCTAAGAAAATCGTCGGAGGTCTTATACCTCTTGACGTGGGCACGAGCCTGAAATCCCAATTTCAGCCCTCGAAACATCTCATATGTTCCGCGACGTTTCGAAAACGTCTTTGGTGCCTCTACTTAAACCATTTAATTGAACTATCACGTAGTTATCAAAACGTGTATGTCCGATGTTCGAAACATCCACAAACGACGTTTGGGGTTTAGCACACTAAGCGGTGCATTATGGACATAAGCTATCTATTGTCTGCATAATTGCTACTTTCAACTTTCAACTATATTTCTCTAGGAACATATCTAAAATAGTAGAACTAAAGCGCGAGCTACGACATAATTTGCAAAAGGTCTTTTGACTATGTTCAAGATAATTAAGTTTATCTCATGAACTCCCACTCAGATAGACATCCCTCTAGTCATCTAAGTGATTACATGATCCGAGTCAACTAGCCCGTGTCCGATCATCACGTGAGACGGACTAGTTATCATCGGTGAACATCTTCATGTTGATCGTATCTACTATACGACTCATGCTCGACCTTTCGGTCTCCGTGTTCCGAGGCCATGTCTGCACATGCTAGGCTCGTCAAGTTAACCCTAAGTGTTTTCTCTGTGTAAAACTGTCTTACACCCGTTGTATGTGAACATAAGAATCCATCACACCCGATCATCACGTGGTGCTTAGAAGCGACGAACTGTAGCAACGGTGCACAGTTAGGGGAGAACACTTCTTGAAATTGTTGTAAGGGATCATCTTATTTACTACCGTCGTTCTAAGCAAACAAGATGCATAAACATGATAAACATCACATGCAATCAAATAGAGTAGTGACATGATATGGCCAATATCATATAGCTCCTTTGATCTTCATCTTCGGGGCTCCATGATCATCTTGTCACCGGCATGACACCATGATCTCCATCATCATGATCTCCATCATCGTGTCTTCATGAAGTTGTCACGCCAACGACTACTTCTACTTCTATGACTAACGTTTAGCAATAAAGTAAAGTAAGTTACATGGCGTTCTTTAATGACACGCAGGTCATACAAAAAATAAAGACAACTCCTATGGCTCCTGCCGGTTGTCATACTCATCGACATGCAAGTCGTGAATCCTATTACAAGAACATGATCAATCTCATACATCACATATATCATTCATCACATCCTTTTGGCCATATCACATCACATAGCATACCCTGCAAAAACAAGTTAGACGTCCTCTAATTGTTGTTTGCATGTTTTACGTGGCTGCTATGGGTTTCTAGCAAGAACGTTTCTTACCTACGCAAAACCACAACGTGATATGCCAATTGCTATTTACCCTTCATAAGGACCCTTTTCATCGAATCCGTTCCGACTAAAGTGGGAGAGACTGGCACCCGCTAGCCACCTTATGCACCAAGTGCATGTCAATCAGTGGAACCTGTCTCACGTAAGAGTACGTGTAAGGTCGGTCCGGGCCGCTTCATCCCACAATACCGTCGAAACAAGATTGGACTAGTAACGGTAAGCATATTGAACAACATCAACGCCCACAACTACTTTGTGTTCTACTCGTGCAAAGAATCTACGCAATAGACCTAGCTCATGATGCCACTGTTGGGGAACGTAGCAGAAATTCAAAAAATTTCCTACGTAACACCAAGATCTATCTATGGAGAGATCAGCAACGAGTAGAAAGGGAGTGCATCTACATACCCTTGTAGATCGCTAAGCGGAAGCGTTCAAGTGAATGGGGTTGATGGAGTCGTACTCGTCGTGATTCAGATCACCGATGATCAAGTGCCGAACGGACGGCACCTCCACGTTCAACACACGTACAGCCCGGTGACGTCTCCCACGCCTTGATCCAGCAAGGAGAGAGGGAGAGGTTGAGGAAGACTCCATCAAATAGCAGCACAACGGCGTGGTGGTGGTGGAGGAGCGTGGCAATCCCGCAGGGCTTCGCCAAGCACCATGGGAGAAGAGGAGGAGGGAGAGGGGCAGGGCTGCACCAACGAGAGATCAAATCGCGTGTTATGGGCAGCCCCTAGGCCTCATATATATATAGGGGAAGGGGAGGGCTGCGCCCCCTTTAGGGTTTCCCACCCCAAGGGGCGGCGGCCAGCCTCCAGATGGCATCTGGTGCGGCGGCCAAGAGGGGGGGAGGAGTCCATCCACCCCAAGGCACCTCGGAGGTGCCTTCCCCCTTGAGGACTCTTCCCTCTAGGGTTCCCTAGGCGCATGGGCCTCTTGGGGCTGGTGCCCTTGGCCCATGTAGGCCAAGGCGCACCCCCTACAGCCCATGTGGCCCCCCGGGGCAGGTGGCCCCACCCGGTGGGCCCCCGGGACCCTTCCGGTGGTCCCGGTACAATACTGATGACCCCGAAACTTGTCCCGATGGCCAAAACAGGACTTCCTACATATAAATATTTACCTCCGGACCATTCCGGAACTCCTCGTGACGTCCGGGATCTCATCCGGGACTCCGAACAACATTCGGTTACCACATACAAGCTTCCTTTATAACCCTAGCATCATTGAACCTTAAGTGTGTAGACCCTACGGGTTCGGGAGACATGTAGACATGACCGAGACGTTCTCCGGTCAATAACCAACAGCGGGATCTGGATACCCATGATGGCTCCCACATGTTCCACGATGATCTCATCGGATGAACCACGATGTCAAGGACTCAATCGATCCCGTATACAAGTCCCTTTGTCTAGCGGTATTTTACTTGCCCGAGATTCGATCGTCGGTATCCAATACCTTGTTCAATCTCGTTACTGGCAAGTCACTTTACTCGTTCCATAACACATCATCCCGTGATCAACTCCTTGGTCACATTGCGCATATGATGATGTCCTACCGAGTGGTCCCAGAGATACCTCTCCGTTTACACGGAGTGACAAATCCCAGTCTCGATCCGCATAAAACAATAGATACTTTCGGAGATACCTGTAGTGCATCTTTATAGTCACCCAGTTACGTTGTGACGTTTGATACACCCAAAGCACTCCTACGGTATCCAGGAGTTACACGATCTCATGGTCAAAGGAAGAGATACTTGACATTGGCAAAGCTCTAGCAAATGAACTACACGATCTTTGTGCTAAGCTTAGGATTGGGTCTTGTCCATCACATCATTCTTCTAATGATGTGATCCCGTTATCAACGACATCCATTGTCCATAGCCAGGAAACCATGACTATCTGTTGATCACAACGAGCTAGTCAACTAGAGGCTCACTAGGGACATATTGTGGTCTATGTATTCACACGTGTATTACGATTTCCGGATAATACAGTTATAGCATGAATAAAAGACAATTATCATGAACAAGGAAATATAATAATAATACTTTTATTATTGCCTCTAGGGCATATTTCCAACAACGGC